>NC_068362.1:11302631-11543834 GCF_020536995.1 Dreissena polymorpha
ATAAATGCTCATCTCAGAATCGAACGAAACATTTAGTTGTGCGTAATTAATTCAACGATAATTCGTTTAAAAGCATAGAATGAATGCTCCCATGTAACAACGCTTCTCTGTATAATAGACTTTTTAGAATGCCATTTTTACGTAACAATATATTTTTACAAAATACCGCTTTGTTTTGTTTACCTTGATATCATTATTTTGGATGGCTTTTCTGAACGAAATGTAGATGCATGTTTGTAAAATTTTCGTACCGGTATGACGAAAATCGTATCGCAATACAATATGCGGATTGCGTATAGCAATATATACTGATATACCGGTATATTGTTGCAGCACCTAGGATCATGAAACTTCATGGTGACCCAAAATAGTAAAATGGTTTCCGGATGATAACTCAAGAAGGCTTAGGCCTAGGATCATGAAACTTGATAGGTAGATTGATCATGACTCGCAGATGACCCCTATTGATTTTCAGGTCACTAGGTCAAAGGTCAAGGTCACAGTGACCCGAAATAGTAAAATGGTTTCTGTATGATAACTCAAGAGCGCTTAGGCCAAGGATCATGAAACTTGATAGGTAGATTGATCAGGACTCGCAGATGACCCCTATTGATTTTGAGGTCACTAGGTCGAAGGTCAAGGTCACAGTGACCCAAAATAGTAAAATGGTTCCTGAATGATAACTTAAGAACGCTTAGGCCTAGGATCATGAAACTTGATAGGTAGATTGATCATGACTCGCAGATGACCCCTATTGATTTTCAGGTCACTAGGTCAAAGGTCAAGGTCACGATTACCCGAAATAGTAAAATGGTTTCCAGATGATAACTGAAGAATGTTTATTGCTAGGATCATGAAACTTGATAGGTAGAATGATCATGACTCGCAGATGACCCCTATTGATTTTCAGGTCACTAGGTCAAAGGTCAAGGTCATGGTGACCCGAAATAGTAAAATGGTGTCCGGATGATAACTCAAGAATGCTTATGGCTAGGATCATGAAACTTCATAGGTACATTGATCATGACTGGCAGATGACCCCTATTGATTTTCGGGTCACAAGGTCAAAGGTCAAGGTCACAGTGACAAAAAACATATTCACACAATGGCTCTCACTACAACGGAGAGCCCATATGGGGGGCATACATGTTTTACAAACAGCCCTTGTTAATACAATATTTATTGCAGGACCTTTGCCCCATCAGCATGCAATTATGGTTGTCTGGGACAGAAAAACATTAATAACTGAAAAAGGAACCAGACTGCGCTAGATAAAACATTCGCACAAAAGAGAAGGGGGGGGGAGGGCGCTACGAAAAAATAACATTAAAGATTGAGGTTATTGTCACCGATGTAAATGTGGATTGGTATTTTACTGTTGTAAATATGGGGTAATATGGGGCAAAGGTCCTGCAATAAATATTTTATTAAATATTTAATAAATTTTATAAAATTAATAATTAATAATTAAATTTAACTAACAAAATTATTAATTCAATTTAACAAACAAAAAATAAATAAAAAAGCTCTTTATTACTTTATTAAAATTTTCGATTTTAGATTGGAAATGGGGCAGAAATGGGGCCCTACAGGAATGGGCGCCAAAGACATGATCGTCCGTGAACTATGCACATTTTGCGTTACACTTCTAGTTTTAAACCTAACTTAATTAAAACTAACTTTCACAACAACAAAAACTTTGCATTTTCGCAACAAATATGGGGTGGTATTTCACTGATGTAAATATGGGGTGGTAATTCATTGATGTTAATATGGGGTGGTATTTTACTGATGTAAATATGGGGTGGTACTTCATTAGTGTAAATATCGGATGATAATTCACTGATGTACATGTAAATATGAGGTGGTATTTCACTGATGTGAATATATGGCGGTATTTCACTGATGTATATTTGGGGTGGTATTTCATGCAATTATTCACAGAACAGTTTATTTATAATGATAGTGTTAAACTTAATGTCAAATAAAGAATGTATGTTTTTAACCGAATAACTATAGTTTATATGGTGCAAAAATTAAGGGCCCAGAAGACAATTAACCAATCATATTTGTCCTGCTATGGTATCAGTGTTTTTTTTTTGTTCAAATTTGGGTCTGGTATGGGGGCCCATTCCATATTATCCATGATAAAGTATTTGTTAGCATGAAATTAATAAGATTAATGACAAATTTTTAGTACATAAGACGTGATACTTCTCAAATCAAAGTGAACCAGTCCCATTCTCAAAATAGTGAACAAAGACACTGGGTATATTTAGGACAAACATCTTGTCCGTTATAATTTTATTGACAGTTGTCTCATTTAAAGACATTGACTTGTAATATGTATTTTTAGCAAGGCTGTTTTCTGAGAAAACCCGAGCTATTGTCATAGCCAGCTCGTCCGCCGTCCGACGTAGGCATAGTGCTAAAACCTTAACATTGTCTCTAAAAGTGCTTCCACCTACAACTTTGAAACTTCATATGTAGATGCACCTTGATGAGTTCTACACGCCACACCCATTTTTGGGGCACTAAGTCAAAGGTCAAGGTCACTGTGACCTTTAATATCAAACTTTAACATAGGCTCTAAAATCAAAGTGCTTCCATCTACAACTTTGAAACTTTATGTAGTTGCACCTTGATGAGTTCTACATGCCACACCTATTTTTGGGTCACTATGTCAAAGGTCAAGGTCATAGTGACCTCTAATATAAAACTTTAACAAAAACCTTAACATTGCCTCTAAAATCAAAGTGCTTCCACATACAACTTTGAAACTTGATATGTAGATGCACCTTGATGAGTTCTACACGCCACACCCATTTTCTGTCACTAGGTCAAAGGTCAAGGTCACTGTGACCTCTAAAAAAAATAAAAAAAATCTGACAAGCTTTCGCAGCCGAGCGTGGCATCCGTTATGCGGTGCTCTTGTTTAAAAATAGCGATACCATGACATTTACTGGTAATGAAACACTTAATTATTGAATATTTCAATCCCAAATTGAACAATTGGGTTGTTTACCTAGTTATTGCTGTTAAATTAATAAAAGGACTTTTTATTTCCGTGTCCGATATCAAGAATGTGTTTTCAACTTGTAGGTGGATCATGCTCAAACTTTCACAGCTGAGGGACATTAGTGTGCAAATATTTGTTAATACATGTAAAGACAACCAGTTGTGTCAGAATTATGGCCCATTGTATGATTTTCAATAATATATAAGCCCAAATATTTTGTGTACTCAATTTCTCCTTAAGTTTGCGCCAAATATTTGTAAAAAACTTTTACAGCTTAATTTCTTTTTTGCTTTTGAAAAACCAAGATTAATACCACGTTTTTCAGCCAAGTTTTTTTAGGTACGATAAACCTGATAACTGCGGCATCCGTGCCGAGAAAGACCTTTATAAATTTGAATGACTTGTGTTAATTTCAATCTTGCGATTAATTTTGGAAAATGAATTGCGTCTAATATTATGCAATTGCAAACAACTTTAGTGCCTTCAGCGCTCTGATTTTTCTATGGACTATATAGGCCTTGAAAGTGTGTACTCAACTCCTCCTAAACTGCTGAGCCGATTTTGCTCACACTTTTATAGTAGAATGACCTTAATGTAAATAAAATTATATAGAAAGGAATTTGTGCCATTTTAGCAGATTCTTGTCATTTTTTATTATTTTATGGGCCCACCGAGTGGGAGGCATTTAGCAATGTACTTGTCAATCAAACTGTCCATCCGTAAGTTTGTCCTTGATAACATCCGTCTTGAAACTTATGCTGTGTATCTCTTTTGTTTTATAGCTAATGGGTGGATCTCTTTCAAATTTTCACAGTTGGATGGTTTTTATATGTAAATGCTTGTAAAGAGGTTTTAAAGCGGGTATATACGATTTTTTATATGTGTTTAATTGTAATATATTGATAAAATATGTTACAATAACACAAAATAGGCAAGAAAAATTATACATTAAAGCCGAATTTCATAAAATGCAGCAAAGACAAATAAGCGCCCCGAGCCGATAGTGACGTACATATTTTCCTACAATAACCGAAGCATTCGTCTTTGTATTAGGATCGGAGATAGTGTCGTGTGTCGTATGAATAGATATCGTTGCAGGAATTCAAATAAACCGTTAAACTAAGTTTAGATGCACATCGTACATGTATGGTATACATGCTGGCGAATTCGGCTGTACAGCCGTTTTCAATTTCAGAATTAAATATCTGGCTTATTTCGCATTTTTCGACATATGTTCTTCTTAACTTTTATTTTAATTTATATTGAAATATATATATAATAAGTTTTTTACACAGTTTATATAAATTCATAAATATTTGACAAAATCGTATATACCCGCTTTAAGTGAAACACTTTTTGGCAGAATAATGGTCCTTGTTATCCCCCTCAAAGGCTGATGGATATAGAAATGGCCTTTTCCGTCCGTTAGTCGGTCAGTTAGTCCATCTTTCTGTCACAAAGCTTGTTAGGGCTATATCTATGAAACTATATAAGATATCAACATGGCACTTCATGGATGTGTAGATATCAATTAGGAGAAGTGCCATGCACAATACACATAACTCAAACTATCTTTAATAAGAGTTATTGCCCGTTGTTTCCGTTTCATGGAACATTTTAGCGCTTTATCACAGATGCCATGCAAGATTTCAACATGAAACTTCATGGGTGTAGCAATATTAATTAGGAGAAGTTCCGTGACTAAGAACCATGACCCTTCACTTTCTTAAATAAGAGTTATTGTCTTTTGTTGTTTTTGTACAATGGAATTTTACATGGTTATATCTCAGATATGATAATTCATGGATGTGAAGAAATCAATGAAAAGAAGTTACATGAACATAACCATAACCCTGCATTTTCTTAACTCATAGTTAATGCCCTTGGCTGTTTTTGTATGATGTAACTTTTCAAGGCTATATCTCAGATGCAATACCATATTTCAACATGTAAATTCATGGGTGTTAGATATCAATGAGGAGAATTCATAAACCAATTACCATACACTTAATTATTATTTATGAGTATACCTTTATATCAAAGGATTTGCACCCATCCACAACTCAATTTATGTTTCGGGGGATATGAATTCAACGAATGTACTGGTTCTTTTTTTACACACCTGAGTACAAAATGCGGTGAGCTATGGTAGTAGCTGGCCCAGCGGCGTGTCGTCTGTTGTCATTTGTAAGAGGTCAGTTGTCAATTAGCTCCAAACCGCCAAGCGTATTTTCATCAAAAAGCACAGATTTCATAGTTGTTATGTCACATCATCAGTGGTCGTTTATAGTATTTTGTTCAAATCTAACCCAGCGACTACTTTAACTACCTGCTTTGACCAGCGCGCTTTCTCTGTCAGTACGATCTCAGACCAGAAAGTGGTTGACGATTGTCCGTGCTTACTAAAGGAAGAGGTGGAGGAGAGAGTGCGTAGTCTGAAGGCAGGGAAATCTCCAGGAGTGGACAACTTCTTTTCTGAGCTGATTAAGCACTGAAGAGAAGCCTTATGTTTAAATGATATTAAAGAAAGGAATTTTGATGTGTGGAGTGTTGCCAAAATTATGGCCTTGTGTCTGTTTTTTGCCACTAAAGAATATATATTCTCAAAATGTGTTTTATTATTTCCTCTTTTACTTCTGTGTGAATCTTTCCATAACTTTCATAGTTTAAGTACATCAGTAAAGAACGGAATTTTGACAGCCACCAATTTGTGCTGAGTTATGGCCCTTTGTGTTTTTAAAGCGGGTATATACGATTTTGTCAAATATTTATGAATTTATAAAATGTGTAAACAATTATTATATATATATTTAAATATAAATTAAAATAAAAGTTAAGAAGAACATGTGTCTAAAAATGCGAAATAAGCCAGATATTTAATTCTGAAAGTGAAAACGGCTGTACAGCCGAATTCGCCAGCATGTATACCATACATGTACGATGTGAATCTAAACTTAGTTTAACGGTTTATTTGAATTCCCGCAACGATATCTATTCATACGACACACGAACACTAACTCCGATCCTAATACAAAATCGAATGCTTCGGTTATTGTAGGAAAATATGTACGTCACAATCGGCTCGGGGCGCTAATTTGTCTTTGCTGCATTTTATGAAATTCGGATTTAATGTATAATTTTTCTTGCCCATTTTATGTTATTGTAACATATTTTATCAATATATTACAATTAAACATATATATAAAAATCGTATATACCCGCTTTAACCAGGTTTTCCGAAGGAAAAAACTGGTTATTAGATTGGGGATGTCGGCGGGCGGGCTGGTGGGCCGGCGGGCGGAACAAGCTTGTTGGGGCCATAACTTTGTCGTTCATTGTCAAATTTTAAAATAATTTGGCATATTTGTTCACCATCATTAGACGGTGTGTCACGCGAATGAATTACGTCAATATCTCCAACGTCAAGGTCACAATTTGAGTTTGAAGGTCAAAAATGGCCATAAATGAGCTTGTCAGGGCCATAAATTTGTGATTCATGGTGAGATTTTAAAATCATTTGGCACATTTGTTCACCATCATTAGACGGTGTGTCGCGCGAAAGAATCACGTCGATATCTCCAAGGTCAAGGTCACAACTTGAGGTTGATGGTCAAAAATGGCCATAAATGAGCTTGTCTGGGCCATAACTATGTCGTTCATTGTGACATTTTAAAATCATTTGGCACATTTGTTCACCATTATTGGACACTGGTTATTAGATTGGCGATGTCGGCGGGCGGGCTGGTGGGCTGGCGGGCGGCACAAGCTTGTCCGGGCCATAACTTTGTCGTTCATTGTCAGATTTTAAAATCATTTGGCACATTTGTTCACCATCATTAGATGGTATGTCGCGCGATAGAATTACGTCGATATCTCCAAGGTCAAGGTCACACTTTGAGTTAAAAGATAAAAAAATGGCCTTAAATGATCTTGTCAAGGCAATAACTATGTCGTTCATATGTCGTTCATTGTAAGATTTTAAAATCATTTGGCACAGTTACTCATCATCAACGGACGCTGCGTGTCATGCAAAAGAACTAGGTCAATATCTCAAATGTAAAAAATAGTCACAAAATGAGCTTGTCCGGGCCATAACTATGTCATTCATTGTGAGATTTTAAAATAATTCAACACTATACACCATCATTTGACAGTGTGTCGCGCGAAAGAATTACGTCGATATCTCAAAGGTCAAGGTCACACTTGGAGTTCAAAGGTCAAAAATGGCCATAAATGAGCTTGTCCGGGCCATAACTATGTCGTTCATTGTGAGATTTAAAAATCATTTGGCACATTTGTTCACCATCATTGGAAGGTGTGTCGCAAGAAAAAAATTACGTCAATATCGTCAAGGTCAAGGTCACACTTTGAGTTCAAAGGTCAAAATGGCCATAAATGAGCTTGTCCGGGCCATAACTATGTCATTCATTGTGAGATTTTAAAATCATTCGGCACATTTGTTCACCATCATTGGACGGTGTGGCGGGCGAAAAAAGTATGTCGATATCTCCAAGGTCAAGGTCACACTTTGAGTTCGAAGGTAAAAAAAATTGCCATAAATGAGCTTGTCCGGGCCATAACTATGTGGTTTATTTTAGATTTTAAAATGACTCTGTAAATTAATTTTGTTCACAGTCATTGGACGGCGTGTCATGTGAAAGAATTCAAGAGTTCAAAGGTCAAAATGGTTTTAAATGATAATTGCATAATAATTCTTCCAAATTGCCATAAATTAGATTCTCTTGTTTTGTGAAGACAGCATGCAAAATAGTCTGTGTCAATGCGGAACATGAGGGTATACGTCACGTCTGTGACAAAGCTCTAGTTTTGTTTGCAGATTTCAGTTTGAAATCCAACTTTTCTTTTACAACATTTATGCTTGAAATTGTTCAATCTATAAACAAGAAATATCTTTAAAAATGATATATGGCGTAAATAGTTTAATGAATGAGATCAAGGATAGCGAATGTCTTTTTCTGTGCAGTTCTTAGCTGCATCACACGCAGTACGGGATGTTACGGGGAGTTTTCGCGGCTTATTTTACATTATAACATATTGCTGGTCATAAACCTATAGATACAAAACAGAAAACCAAAAGAAGAATGGAAGTGAAATTTAAACATATGAGTCAACCGGCCACACGAGAAGTATCCGTATTTATAGGCGCGTTCTTCGAACAAACCTGTTTTAGTGGTTTGTCGGGCATTGCTATTTGATTCGATTATTAACAGTATCAATTATCATCGTGCTAATGCTTAAAGTGATATTATGGGCATTTTGCACTGTTGAATTGAGCTGAAAAGAATTAACAGGTCAAAATAGTTAGTTAAAATGTGGTTACTGATTAATTATCTGCAACTCACCTTGCTACCAGTTGTTTATAAAAATATATTTTATATTCGATATTCTTACGTGACCCACCCAGTCCTGTAAGCTGAAATGATCCGTAAAACAATTTCGTGTCTTTGTGTCGTATGAACAAACCTGCACTAAAACTTAATTTAGGTTCAACTCGTAAACGCATGATCAGTTGTCAAACGAAAGTACGGTTGATATTCAAATGCATTATTTTTCTCTTTCTGGTATATTGTTTTAGTATGATGATGCTGCATTAATTAATATAAGTGTATATGAAGTAGAAACATCAAAAATAATCAACGGTTGCGATAGACACCTATAAACTGTTACATGCTCATAATATCACTTTAGTACATTAGGCAATATGGACGAATAATTATTGTTAAATTTATCAACAATAATATTTATAATTGTATTGTTGAAAACACATTAAGAATCTATTATTTACATACCATAATTATATTGCTGAATATCTTCATTTAACATATTTCTGGTCTAAAGAAAATTCCAGGTCACCTAGTTCACGGATAGCGTCTTTATTATATAACGATTATTTTACTGGCCGCCAACTCCGGTGATGACCTGTATATAAACTCTGAATGTCCGCGAATTGACCCGATATACCTCGCGGGTTGAAATGCAATGCTTTAAAGTGAGGCCTCGCTTCCATTGCTCTTTATACTTTTACATGTTAACATGTTGACAGGAATAAGGAAGTAAGTACTAAATATGAGAACATAGCCTTTTAAGTATAAACGCTCTTGCGCTGGTAATTCTCTGAAAATAAAAGGTGTACGCACAAACTGTATTGATGTCGAGAATTGAGTGTAAAACTGTTCTATCTATTAAGCCTTTTCATTCGAGATAAAATTGTTTCATACAGTAAAACAGTGTTACAAAGACGCGGATATGTTTCCAATGTTCTGGTGGTATACTCAAATCAGCCAATGGAATAAATGAAGTGTATTCATTCGTACCTAGCCGCGGGAAATTTTATTGGAATTTTATTGGACACTTATAAAGGTCAGGCTAAGGTGAAAAGCTGGCTTATGCAGCTTACGCCGAAAAAAACACTTTTAGTAGGAAATTTTGTTATTGCCTCTTTCAAAAAGCACTTTTGATATTTAAACCTTCAGACTGGAGGAGGATGTATGGTACATTGTCCTTTAGTGGTTCAATACAGAGTCAAGAATAAACACTTCAGCCACTAGTTCATAACAATCAGTGTCCTCCGTAACAAGGAAGATTTTAGGCGGGCTAGTCTATTAATGATGACAAATTTTAAACTGAAACTGAAAGACACACTCAATTAACAATGCTTTCATTGTTACTTCTTACTTGGAAAAGTATTTTTAGTATTACTAAGCATTGGTTAAAGAGGTTTGTACTTAGAAGATTCAATCTGCACTCTTATTATACAATTTCAAACAAGCCCCACAATAAACTTTGCAAACAAATTGTAATTGACGGACATGTATATGTTAACATAAAATATATCAATGTGCTATGTTTTCTCCTAGTTCATCTATGACAGTATAGTACTTGCATATAACTGCATATACAATTATTGTTATCATTTATGTCAATGGTTTTCATACCTAGATACAACAAATAATGTCCCTTTTGCCTTATAATAATGTCTTGAGCAAACGTGTTGGTTCAAATTGAAGTCATAAGTGAATTTTAATGAGTTAAAAATTTTACTGCAATTAACATTATAATTTCACCATTGGTAATAGGGCCTATATAGGAGTCACTTTGTCAGTCGGTCTGTCTGTCGGTCTGTCTGTCTGTCCATAAATTTTGTCCGGACCATAACTATGTCATTTATTGTTAGATTTTAAAATGACTTGGTACATTTGTTCACCATCAAGGGACGGTGTGGTGCGCGAAAGAATTACGTCGATATGTCCAAGGCCAAGGTCATACTTGGAGTTCAAAAGTCAAATGCTTGTCCTGGCCATTACTTTGTTGTTCATTGTGAGATTTTAAAATAATTTGCCATATGTGTTCACCATCAGCGGACGGTGTGTCCTGAGAAAGAATTACGTCGATATCTTAAATGTCAAGGTCATACAGTTTTAGCTCAAAGGTAAAAGATGGCCATAAATGAGCTTGTCCAGGCCAATACTATGTCGTTCATTGCGAGATTTTAAAATCATTTGGCACATTTGTTCACCATCATTGGACGGTGTGTCGCTCGAAAGAATTGTGTGGATATCTCCAAGGCCAAGGTCAGTATACTTTAAGTTCAAAGGTCAAAAATGGCCATAAATGATCTTGTCCGAGCCATAATTATATCAATGTTTTTTTTCAAAGTCATTGGACGGCGTGTCATGTGAAAGAATTCAAGAATTAAAAGTTCAAAATGGCCATAAATGAAAATGGCATAATAATTCTTAAAACTTGCCATAAGTTAGGTTCTCTTGTTTTGTGAAGACAGCATGCAAAATAGTCTGTGTCAATGCAGCATGTGGAGGTATACGTCAGGTCTGTGCCAAAGCTCTAGTTAATTTTGTTTTAATTAGTCCCCTACCATTTTCACTGGAGGGGACTTATGGTTTTGTATCCGTCCGTCCGTCACACTTTTCTGCGATAACTCTAAAAGTTCTTAGTATTTTTTCATGAAACTTGGAATATGGATAGATGGCAATATGGACATTATGCACGTTATTTCATTTTGTTCCTACATCAAAAATTCCAGTTGCTATGGCAACAAATAGACTAGAAATACTGCTTAAAATGGTGATGTTTATGTCCCCCACTATAGTAGAGGGGGACATATTGTTTTTGCCCTGTCTGTTGGTTGGTCTGTTGGTTGCTCTGTTGGTTGGTTGATCTGTTGGTTGGTTTGCGCCAACTTTAACATTTGCAATAACTTTTGCAATATTGAAGATAGCAACTTGATATTTGGCATGCATATGTATCTCATGAAGCTGCACATTTTGAGTGGTGAAAGGTCAAGGTCATCCTTCAAGGTCAAAGGTCAAATATATGGGTCAAAATCGCTCATTTAATGTACACTTTTGCAGTATTTCAATATTCAAGCTAGCAACTTGATATTTGGCATGCATGTGTATCTCATGGAGCTGCACATTTTGAGTGGTGAAAGGTCAAGGTCAAGGTCATCCTTCAAGGTCAGATGTCAAATATATGTAGCCAAAATCGCTCATTTTATGAGTACTTTTGCAATATTGAAGATCGCACCTTGATATTTGGCATGCATGTGCATCTCATGGAGCTGCACATTTTGAGTGGTGAAAGGTCAAGGTCAAGGTAATCCTTCAAGGTCAGAGGTCAAATATATGTGGCCCAAATCGCTTATTTTATGAATACGTTTGCAATATTGAAGATAGCAACTTGATATTTGGCATGCATGTGTATCTTATGGAGCTGCACATTTTGAGTGGTGAAAGTTGAAGGTCATCCTTTAAGGTCAAATATATGGGTCAAAATTGCTCATGTAATGTCACTTCTGCAATATTGAAGCTAGCAATTTTATATTTGAAATGCATGTGTATCTCATGGAGCTGCACATTTTGAGTGGTGAAGGATCAAGGTCTAGGTCATCCTTCAAGGTCAAACGTCATATAGGGGGACATTGTGTTTTACAAACACATCATGTTTCTGGATCCTGCGATAACTCTTAAAGTTCTTCATATTTTTTCATGAAACTTGGAATACGGATAGGTGGCAATATGGACATTATGCACGTTATTTAATTTTGTTCTTACGTCAAAAATGGTGGTTTTCTGGATCCTGTGATAATTTTAAAAGTTCTTAATATTTTTTTATGAAACTTGGAACATGGATAGATGGCAATATGGACATTATGCGCGTCATTTCATTGTGTTCCTACGTCAAAAATTCTGGTTGCTATGGCAACAAATAAAAAAAATGTTCTGACAATGGTGGAATTTCTGACAATGGTGGAGCCGGTAGGGGACTTTTATTGCTTTGCAATAGTCTTGTTAATTATCCTTCTACAAACACCCGCAACCTATTTTCTGTAGACATAGACTAAAATTCAAGGATGTTTTGCGATAAATCATGTGGTTTTACTGCAATAAATCATGGAGTTATTCTGCAATCAAAACCTATACATATTGATGGGCTTTTTTACTTCTTTGAGTGTGACCTGCATGGGTCAGCCATCTCACAATTTTGATGCAAGCATTTTTCAAATGGAATATATTCACAATATGTCACAATAAACAGCCTTTCTAAACTGTTTGACATGTACTTTTAAGCTTTACACTGTCAAAAGCATACATTTGACATTCAAAAGTACAATATGTGTTCCTGTTTTTTTGTTTGCATTTCTGATTTTGCAAATTGTGTTTCCCACTCAGATTACGTGTTATGCTTATTTAAATGCAAAAGGCGCAGGGATATAGCTTTGTCATTGTCCGTGCGTCAGTCATCAGTCCGCCTATCAGTTCGTCCATCTGTCTGTCTGTCACTAACGTTTAGGGCTATATCTCAGACACTATATAAGTTTCAACATGAAACTTCATAGGTGTATAGATATTAATGAGGATAAGGCGGGGGATATCAATTCAACGAAATTGCTTTTTGTTAAGAATTGAAAATTATAAAACTGGTGAAACCACTGTTGTAACATAAGATCGGCTTATAAACCACAGTTACCACACCATTGCATTTGACCATAAGTAAGTTGTATAGTCAAACTTGAGATACCTTGTTTAAGTGCTTTTTCTCAGATTTGTGCATGTATTGAAGTTTGTCACTAAATGCTCTATATTGATACATGTAAACATTGGATCTAAAAAGTTTCAGGAAAAAAGCAAAAATTCAATTATAAACATTAAATAGTAACCCTCAACTCGAACCACTGGCCCCTGGAGTAAAAGTCTACCTCTTATACCAATCGGCCATCTGTGCTAATACAATGAGGGATGTACATGTATTTTTATGCCCCCATTTCGAAGAAAAGGGGGTATATAGTTTTCGCACTGTCCGTCGGTCGGTTGGTCGGTCGGTCGGTCGGTCACACTTTGTGTCCGCTCTCTAATTCAAATAGTTTTCATCCGATCTTTACCAAACTTGGTCAGAAGTTGTATCCAGACAATATCTAGGTCAAGTTCGAAAAATGGGTCATGCCGGGTCAAAAACTAGGTCACGGGGTCACTTAGTGCATTTCAATGATTAAGCATGGTGTCCGCTCTCTAATTGAAGTAGTTTTCATCTGATTTTTACTAAACTTGGTCAGAAGTTGTATCAAGACAATATCTAGGTCAAGCTCGAATATGGGTCATGCCGGGTCAAAAACTAGGTCACTGGGTCACTTAGTGCATTTCAAGGATTTAGCATGGTGTCCGCTCTCTAATTGAAGTAGTTTTCATCTGATCTTTACTAAACTTGGTAAGAAGTTGTATTAAGACAATATCTAGGTCAAGTTCGAATATGGGTCATGCCAGGTCAAAAACTAGGTCACAGGGTCACTTAGTGCATTTCAAGGATTAAGCATGTTGTCCGCTCTCTAGTTTATGTGGCTTTCTGATTTAATTTTGATATTTTAAGACATTTTTATGCCCCCGAAGGAGGGCATATAGTGATCGGACTGTCAGTTCGTCTGTCTGTCCGTCTGTCCGTCACACCTTGCGTTTAGATTTCGAAAAATGCTCATAACTTCTATGTCGCTTCAGATAGCAATTTCATATTTGGCATGCATGTGTATATGGACAAGGCCTTTCCATACGCACACAAATTTTGACCCCTGTGACCTTGACCTTGAGCTTAGGGTCCGCGTTTAGGTTCGAAATCTGCGTTTAGGATTTGAAAAAACTTAATAACTTCTACCAAGCGTTTACACAGTTATACTTTTATGTAGTGACAAAGTTACAGTTGGGGGCATCCGTGTCCTGTGGACACATTTCTTGTTATACTTTATATAAGCAATCGTCATGGTTTCAAAAAATATAACCATAACAACAGAACACTCCAAATTATTGAATCGTTTTGCATTGCAACGCTTTATAATTATCAGATTTTTAAATCCTCAGAAGATGCATATATAGTGGATATTTAAGATAATGATAAATGTTCAGTAGTACTGTTTCCTCACAAATATCCTAACTGCAACGAAAAGTTACGAATCTGAAAAAACTTTGTTAAATTTAGTCAATTTACCAAAACATGAAAAAGGCCCCTTTAAAAAAGTCAGTGTAGATTCACTTTAAAGAAATAACATTAGATTAAAGCATGCACTTTTACAACGGAAATAGCTTGAACAAGAAAGATCATGTGGCGCAAGTGAAAACACATGAGTAATGTAGTGATGACTGATAGCCAGATAAATGCAGCAATCTGGAGTTGATTTTGTAGTCTTATCCATTTATAACTTTAAATATTGTTTGAATCTTTTTTTTCAAATTGATTTAATTGCATTTTCATAAAATGCATTAAAATTTCAGACATTGTAGGAAATCCTGCGGGCATGTGACATGGAACAATTATTATTGACAAAGGGTTTAAACTTGGAAAAAAATATATGGCTAACATTTCTCACAAGAGAACAAAAATCAATGTATTACTAATGTGTCAAACCAAGCAATAGACATAACATAGACAACATTTTAATGTTTGTCATATTGACTATGGATCCTTGACGATACAGTTAACCTGTCAGAATAATGTTGTTCATCTGATATATGATTTTATTTTTTGAACGCACAAGTGCCCAGCCAAAGAAAATATGATAATAGTGTACTATATCTATGCATAGAAACATAATTTTACAATTTCTACAAGTATTTTGATTTTGCATAAATAAATGTGTTTTCATGACAACACCACACCCAAACTGCAACAAAAAATGTCCAAGATGACAGTAGCCAAATGCAGATTGACGACGAACATGACGAAGCTATTTGTACAAGTCTTATGATACTTGAAACTGTTGATGACAAAGTCTATGCACCAAGCAATGGTGCTCAGTAAACACTGGAAACAGTGGGACAAGTTGAAGATGGTGTAGGCAAATTCATTGAAATACCATTCTTCAATAGGTACAATTCAGAACTTGATTTTCCCAATTGGAAGATTTTGCGACTCATTTTGAGCTCCACTGGCCAAAGGCCAGCAGGGCTTATGTCATGGTCCTGTGTCTGTCGTGTGTGAGTGCGTCCGTGCGTGAGTTAACTTTTTCTTTAAACATCTTCTTCTCCTAAACTACTGGTCCAAATCTGATGAAATTTCTCAGGAATGTTCCTATGGTGAACCTCTTTCAAATTTGTTCAAATTATGCCCCTGCACGGGGTCAAATTTGACCCTGCCCCGGGGGGTCAAAAAATTGAAAATTTGCTTATATAAGGCCTATTTTGTGCAAACTTTAAAAATCGTCTTGTCCGTAACCATTGGGCCTAGGGCTACCAAATTTGCTATGTAGTGACATCTTATTGTCCTCTACCAAGTTTGTTCAAATTATGCCCCTGGGGTCAAATTTGACCCTGCCCCGGAAGGTTAAAAAATTGAAAGTTTGCTTATATAAAGCTTATTTTGTGCAAACTTTAAAAATCTTCTTGTCCATAACCATTGGGCCTATTTCTACCAAATTCGGTAGGTAGTGATATCTAATAGTTCTCTACTTAGTTTGTTCAAATTATGCCCCTAGGAACAAATTTGACCTTGCCCCAGGGGTCACAAAAATGAACATATGCTTAAATAAGGCCTATTTTGTGCAAACTTTAAAAATCTTCTTGTCCTTAATTATAGAGCCTAGGGCTACTAAATTTGGTATGTAGTGATATCTAATAGTCCTCTACCAAATTTGTTCAAATTATTCCCCTGGGCTCAAATTTGATCCGGCCCCGGGGGTCACAAAACTGAACATATGATGTTTACCAGTGGAGATTACTGCGGCCGTTTGGCTGTGACCAACAACAACATCAACATCTTGTAAACATGAGATAAAACCCTGTCATTTAGTGCCATTTTAGGTCAGATGGTGACTGCTTACAAAGGCATTGAAGTAAGAACATGTGTTATGAATGTTTTTCTTATAAACTGAAAAAAGTCGGGTTTTATTTAAATATGTCGAAAGTGACCATATATCCGGATGAAAATTTTTTGGATGACATGTTAATTTCATGTCCTTTTTGTAGTGTTTAAACCAGTTTAATAATATATTATTGATGTTAAAAACACAAATTCTATGAACATGATATAATTATTTCAAGGAAAGTCAATATATGATACTGCACGGTAAACTCAAACTTTGTATCCAAGAGAAGGTGTTGAAATTAATGAAGTGCAATGTTCTTAACTATCGTATATGCTGCTTTTTAATAACTAATGATTCATTGTTCCATTTGTGACTCGTGACTGATCATGAATTGTTGAAATGATTGTCAATTGCTCAACAATCCATATATATTTCTGACCATTTTATAATTTTCTTAATATAAGTTATGAATTGATCTTAGAAGTCAAATGTATTACTTAATTAAATACATTTATAAATATAAAGAAATAATCTTTAGATTATCATAATATTCTCAGGCCTGTTGGTCGTAGGGATGTGTGGGTTGATGAGCAATTTCTCCTTTTATCACAATTATTTCTACCCTACCTGATCATTTCCTTCATATTCCATTTTAATTCAATTGACATCTGCAACCTCTTTCAAATTGGGAAAGTCCAAAATGTGTTGTTTGGTAAAGGGTTAAGGCATTTTGATTCCTATGGGACTTGTGAATCTGTTTCAAATCAAATGCGTAGATTTGATCTTCAGCATCTAAAAATATGAGAAATAGAAAGAACGACAATATCTTTTGGAGAGATAAATGTACCTACGTTATAAGCAAAGGACCTGTGCAACAATTCCGAAGCTTTTTTGTCTGTTTAGTTAACACGGTAGTAACTTTTTCCATATATAAAAATGCTCACCCTTCCAACTTTAAGCGCCCAGTGGGACGAGGGATAGAAAGAGAAAGTCACATGCTTGAGTACATTTCAACCCATGCGCATTACACGTTTTTTTCGCAAAGAAAAAACAGTGGAGCGATACAGGGCCATCATGGCCCTCTTGTTTCCCAATCTGATGATTTCACAACGCGAAAAATTCTCAAGGGCATGTGTACCGGACCCGTTCCCAATTGGGTGAAAAAAATGACTAAAAGTAGATCACAGTTACAGTACAGATCTTGTAAAGTTAACTCCGACATTAAGATATGACAAATTAAAACATATTCCAAACGAATTCATGCGCATAATTTCACTATAGAAATAAAACTGTTTATCTGAAAAATATTTAGGTCTCGGTAAAATTTAGGTCAATGGATATAAAAAAAAACTGGTCAACAGGTTAAAGGTTACGCAAAAATTGTTAAAACTGTAGAAGCTACACTTATGATTCATTGGTCTGAATTTGTATCATCGCAATATCATAAAAACCGTCAATTCTAAGTTAAGTGTATTAAAAACTTAGGTTACCATTTAAATGCTTAGAAAAACTTATAGACACTATAAATGCTATATTTTGTTATAGTCAAATGAAACTTGGTCTGAATGGTTAAGGGTCACATGGTTTATGTAGATTTTATAAATATTAACATACTATGCACCGTCAGTGCCCCCAACATGCAAAGCCAATAGGTTTATTATTTTTTATGTTGACTAACATCCTTAATGTTAGTTATGATCCTGAAGTCTAGATTACATTTCGCACTCCATGAACCACATCCTTTTAAACACTTTGACCAAAACTACTTATAACTTGTTATACTCTGAACCGGCTTGTCACTTAGGTTTCGCAAATTTATTTATAATGTTGTAAATGCATAGTGATTCTCTACAACAGTGGTTTAAATTTGAATGCAGTTGTATAAGCTGGTCACAAAAAGAGGTTGACATAATTTGTATAACAAAATGACTGTTAAATATTCTTTGCTTTAATATATTCATTTCATCTTGTATTTTGGTCCTATAAAAATAGTTTTAGCAAATGTGGTTATTTGCCTGTCAGCTAACCAACTGAAGGGAACGACTTATTTTTCGTGGGAATGTTACGAGTTAGCTATGCGAGAACGGCTTACTTAGTACAGGGAAAAAATCGAGATAGAAAACAGAGGAGTGCAAAACTAAATAAAAGAGGAGTGCAGTATTTTGTTTAATGCAATCCTCCTTTATTTAATGCACTGCTCTTTTTTCATTGCATCACTCATCATTTAGTTTTGCATCCCTCTTTTTTCCCGCTTTCTCTTGACTTAGTTAGTCATTTCCACGACATAGCCTACTCGTTCCATTGAGTTATTATCAGGGCTAGTGCTGGCCCAAAATTTCTTTGAGCCACCCAGTTTTCGTGTGTCGACACGCGAAAACTGGTCATCAAATAATAATATATACTATTGATTTTTTTATATTTCTTTTAATGACAGCAAGCACAATTCACATATAATAATATAACATACAGTTTTCAATATTATAGTCAATAATGATTATTGTACTTGTCAAAAAAAAACATACATCATTTAATAGATGTACATTCAATCAAAATTAACAAAGTAATAGTGCAATTTTTAATCAGCAAATTTTTTGACAAAATAGTTGAATGGCATGTAAAATATCAGCACATATTTCAATCTCAAAATACATTGCAAACACATCAATACATATACAGTGAACACAAGTCATAGCATATCTCAGTACAATTCTATTTCATTAGTATTCTGCGCTGCTTTTTTCCAGCCCACAGTTTGTAGATCCCTTTAAAGTCTACATCTTTACAATCTTTTCCCTCAATAGAGATTTTCAACAGATTTTCCAAATTTTTAACACTCAAACAATTTCTTAAATCTGTTTTAATAACATTCTGTCTACTGAACACCCGTTCACAATCTACTGTAGACACTGGGGACACTAGCAATCTTTTGGCAGCTTCTGCTGATGCTGGATAGGAATTCACATTTTTAATTGCCAAATTTGCTGCAGAGTGTATATCAGTCACTGACTTGTTACCAGAGTTATGGCTGGCTCTTGCAAAATTGGCAAAGCAGAGCAGTTCAGACTGTGAGCCTTCAATACCTACAGTCCCTAAGTAGTCAGAGACAGTGTCAATGTCTGACAGTATTTGAGTGACTGGAATGCTGGGGTCAAATAGATTGCTCATGGCAGTAAGGACAGACCCATCACTGTTGTCAGAAAACCTGCTGTTGAGACTTTTGACCATGTTGTTAAGGAACTGTGTGCACACAGACTCAGCTTCAGTTCTTTGTTTGACACTGTCTGTGATGGTATGACCTTCATAATCAAACATGCACAAGCCATCTTTATCAAACTATGGTGTTTGGGGGGTGACCTTCAGAAATTTTGTCATCATGGGACCTGACCTAGTCTCTGACAGGTGCTCAAGAGTCTGAATAGTGGCTGTCAAAAGGGGGGTAACCTCAGAATAGCACAAGTCTTTCTTCTGGTACATTTTTGACAAAATGGCTATGGGTTTGAGCACATCACACATAAAGTGAGCAGTGTACAGAAATTTGTATGTTGCGATGGGTTTGTACAGGCTCAGGGCTTTACCAGATTTATCTTCGAGAAACAGAGAAACCAGGCTTGGGTAGTTTGTGACCAGGGCATCAACAGCACCCTCAAAACTTAACCAACGTGTGTGGAAGACCTCTTTGAACCTTAGAGTTTGACCTTCTAAAATAGACTGGATAGCAGAGAGCTTTGACATGTTCTTGGGGGAGTTTCTAAAGTACTTGTAGATTGAATTTAATGTCTCCTGAAATTTGACCAAATAGGGAATGGAATCTGCACTGCTGCAACAGCTCAAGGCTAGCCTATGGGCAATGCAGTGTGTAGCAAGGATGCCAGGGACACGTTCTTTTAACCTTGTGACTACCCCCGACTTGTGTCCGACCATGACCGATGCCCCATCAGTACTGACACCACATAAGTTGGCAATGTCTATCCCTTTGCTCAACAGAATGTCACACACCTTATCAAAAATTGACTCAGCATTAGCACTACATAAATCTGATATGCCTAAAAAGTGTGTCACAGGATAGACTTTTCCAAAACAATCACTGTCCAGAATTTTAACGTAACATATCCAATTTTGTGACACAGAAACATCTGTTGACTCATCTAACATAAGACTGAATTTTGGAGAGTGTTTCAATATGTCCAACAATTCTAAATGCAAAGACTCAGCTGTACATTCTTGGAACTCGCTAATTGATTGGTGGTGCTCATAGGTGGTATGGCCGTCAACCCTTAGATCACATAGTTGTGAGACACCTTGATTTATGCAATGAGCATTTAGGGCAGGAATCACAGAACTAGCAAGATTCTGCTTAGCAGCAAAGTATACATTCTTTAGAGCTGCAGTTACCGCTGCCTCACTTTTTGTTATGGCCACGTCACAGGCGGACTTCATGAACACCGACTGCTTGCTGGCATCAACGGCATGAGTGTGATCTGAAAATAAAAAATAAATAATAAATACAAAGTATATCTGCAGATATTCATAATAGACTTTAGCATTTCAAAGTAATTTCACATTTAAATTTGTATCATCTTCAAAATTCTTACCTTTAGACTTTGCATGTTTTGTCACCAAGTCTTTTTTCAAGATATTGCAACCTACAGTGAAAGTGTTGGAATTCTGCACCTTAATACATAAGTCACAGTACATTAATTTTGATTCATTGTCAAAGCGTAGCCAATTGTTATCAACTTTCCAAGACTCTTGGAATGCTCTAGTTTTGTGGGATTGTTTTTTTTTTGTTTGGTTGCTCAGACTCTTTTTCGTCCAAAGGACGCTTTAATGTTAAAGAAGCCATGTTAGCGACTGTACAGACAAAGTGGTTACTTCCATTTTTATAGTCAACTAGATAAATTACTCTTCCGAAGTGTTACAAACTCGATACTTTAATTTTACTTTAAATACAATAAACCGCTTGTGTTTTTCACGTTTCTCTTTAATTAAAATATGCCGCTGTTAGTTAGCATAGTGTGCAAGTAAAACGATCAAATTAATTTATTATAACCTTTTCATTTCAATCGAAAATCGGCAGAAAGTTGTAACATCAACGACATAGAACTAATTATGTAATTATCACTCTTTAATTTAGATCGATAGTCAGCTTGGAAATAATTAATTTATTGTCACGCTTATTTTCATTTTTAATCTTATAATGCAACATTTGCGACCGGCCGCTATTTTGTTTGCAGACGACAATATTAACTGTGTATTCAAAGCTCCACCCATTTATACGTTTCATTCAACAACGTCATTTCATGTGAAAGCGAGCTCAGTTTTGATTGGCCAGCTACCATGCGCACTTCAATAACAATATGGTCAAACGATGTCTCGATACATGTGCAGACCGGTTTTCGTTCACTGTTCAAATTGCGAATTTTTTCAGTGAAACAAAGAGAAAATTATAGAAAACCAGTTTCGGGTTAAAATGGCGGCTGTTTTCAATGAAATTTTACGAGATTTTAGCATTTTCGCAAATCGGATTTTTCTTGAGCCAAATTCTCAATATTTTCGCAAATGGCTCAAGTGGCGAACAACAGCGCAAGCCCTGATTATGTGGTAGGAACGCGATAGAAAAAGAGGATTGCATTTAAAACAAAAGAGGAGTAAATGTCACATCTATGGAAACGTACATCAGAGATCTAGATAATATATTTTTTAAACCTCAATCAAGTGTCTTAATATCATGCCACTTGAAATAAAAGAGATCCCAGTGGACACAGTTTTATATACCATTTATTGACGCAATATATTTAAAATGTGCTGAAATCATTATGTTATTGATAGTATACTACAGCATTTTTCTATCATGTATAATACCAGAAAAATGAACTTGTTCTGTAATTATATTTCCGCTAGGTTATGTTTTTGTAATGTTCTTGGTGTTGCTAACCCTTTCCCAAATAAGAAGCAAAGTGGAAATGGCTTTTGCAACCATCATACAACCTGAACAGCCTGCGAGTAACTCGCAGGCTCTTCAGGTTTTATGCTGTTTGCTGCTTATCAGTGGCTCATGGTTGGAAATGAAGCCTTTAAAACTTAAAACTAGTAAGAAATGTATTGTATTTAATTTAACTTTCAAATGGACTTCAAATGAGTCAATTTGAAAGTGTATCTAAGTGGTAAAGGGTTAAACTACATTCGGCAGCAATCATCTATACACAACATGTAGTACCTTTTAACATAATATATTATTTGATAAAATTCTAATTTGCTTACTGACATGGAAATTACATGTACTTATTTTAATATTTTCATCAATAGTAACTTTGCATAAAACAGGGATACTACATTATGAAGCTAACATTGACTTATCAATGCCAATTTGAAGTTTAAAACACCAAAATTGTAAAATATATAGAAGCTTTTAGTTGAATTTGCTATGATAACATTACAATTGTAAGAATTTAATATTCATCCTCTACATATACACCATCTATGTACTGCAGCAGGAAGATTTTAATACTTAGTCATGTCAGCACACTTTAACCGCTGCTTCAAAACCATTAGTGTTCTTCTTAACAAGGAAGATTATTGACAGCTGGTCTGTTGATAGTGAGAAGTGTTCAATCCTAACTAAGTGATGTCGGAAACATATATAGACTAGAACAATACCGTCTTTGTGAGTATGCACTTGACAAAGTATTTTGCTTTTATCAAATAAAAACCCCTGTTTAGTCAACAAGTTTCTTTTCAGAAGATTAAATGTGTACACTTTTGATTGTATTATTATAGTGAAACAGCCTATTTACTAATATGTTGAATAAAAACCCTGTTCACAGTGCTCTGTTAATTCATACACATATGCACCTAGCTTAATATGTTCTTCTTAGCTAACACTATCACAATGTGTTGACTGTTAGCTTTTGTGATGACATTTTGCCCATTGTTAAACATGCATTGTCCGTTGTCAAAATTTTACACGGTTAACACACTAGAGATTATTTTTGGTTCCAAATTCATGAAATGCTCACTGATGTCCTGACTCCTGAAGAGGCCCTCCCTGCTGTCCATTGAGAAGAACTGTAAAGTATTTCATTGATTCATAACCAGTGTGTCTAGTTTAAATATTGATGGATATTCTTCTGTCACTGTCACTCTTAACTATCAGTTTCTTGAAATATTAGTTTTAACAGCAATTTTCATACCAGTTTAGTGCAAATTTCTTGATTGTTCGATTAATAAATTATGCTGTTTTGAACTGTTTACTGGTTTAAATATTTTATTTCGATTACTGTGTAAAAGTGTTGTGATTGGTCATAGTTCAGTGTTCTTTTGTTTATTTTCAATGTCTAGTGGACATTGTCCACTGACCAAGTTATTTGACCAAGTTCTTCATGGGATACAGCACTTATTCTAGATCATTAAGATTTTGTTCCCTAAAAAAAGAGTTGATCTTTTTAGCAAGTGCATTATTCATCTGCTTGCTTAAATGTTATGATTGTGTTCAGTCCGTTAATATTTAAGACCTTTCACTGTTAATGATTTAATCAGTAAACTCAAATTGCTTGCCTTTTTTTTTAGGAATATAAAGAATAAGTGTCTCTTTAATTATTGTTCTCCAATCTTCATACATACAGTGTAACTTTAAATAGATAATCGTTGTTAACCAGGTTTTCCGAATTATTGTACTCCAATCTTCATACATACTGTGTAACTATAAATAGATAATCGTTGTTAACGAGGTTTTTCGAAGGAAAAAACTGGTTATTAGATTGACGAATGTCGGCGGGCTGGCGGGCGGGCGGAACAAGCTTGTCCCGGCCATAACTTTGTCGATCATTTTGAGATTTTAAAATCATTTGGAACATTTGTTCACCATCATTAGACGGTGTGTCGCGCGAAAGAATTACATTTCCAAGGTCAGGGTCACACTTTGAGTTCAAAGGTCAAAAATGGCTATTAATGGGCTTGTCTGGGCCATAACTATGTCATTTATTGTGAGATTTAAAATCATTTGGCACATTTGTTCAACATCATGGGACGGTGTGTCGTACGAAAGAATTACGTCAATATCTCCAAGGTCAAGGTCACCACGACTAAAAAAAGATTTATTTTGAAATATATGGGATTAATTATAAACAATCAGTTCAGTTTGAGTTGTCTCCCTTTATCATACTATTTTTCACATTGAAAACCTGATTTTGTGACAATTTTATTGTAGTTTTATTTGAAGAAATATTACATTTTAAATTTAAACTGCATATCTAGGGGAAGTTTCATTTATTGCAAGTCTATATGAGCTTTTGTAAGTATTGTAAACATTGTAACAAAAGAAGTCATTGTCTTTTATGATTTACTTTTTAATTCAGTAATATGGTTCAAATGATGTCTGCACAACACAAGGAGCAGGTGTCTAGATAATGTTCTTAAACTATTTTACCACATGCTATACCCTGTTTCCAATGTAATACAACCATTACATATTTTTTTTTATTACACATGTGTAATACAACATTTTTAAGCGTTTTCATTGGCTTAGTTTTCGTTTATTGACCAATCGCCGTTTGTTATTTTGCTTTGTAAAAGCTGAGGCATTCCAAATGACGTCAGGAAATGTAAACAATATTTGAGATTAATCATTATGTTTGCGTAAATATTTATTTAATTTGCTCATTTAAAAGCATGTGATAAAACAGATCTGACACTCGTTGTCATATCATACCATATTTTATTAAACTCGTCCAGGAAATTCGTTAGTAAGCTCGCCAAAGGCTCGCTTACTAATAAAATTCCTGAACTCGTTTAATAAAATATGGTATGATATGACAACTCGTGCCAGATCCTATATAACTAAAATATTCAAATAAGAAATAGATTACACATGGTAGGAAATTAATCGTGGTAAAAGAGCAATATCTCTTAATCCCGTATTTTTTAGAACTGTCTTCAAAAACGTCGTAAAATCCAGTTATTGTTTGGAAATTAGTTAAAGAGTCAGCTTGTTTAATAAATCCTATATTGCTTGTATTCATAACAATCCTTTAATAAACCAACATTATCTTTGCACCCCAAACATAAAGATTTGTTCAAAATTGAAAAAGTTATTTTTGGAAAAATATTTAGCACCATGGCCATCAGCCTAAAATAATGTAATGTATTGTATAATAAGACTTGAAAACAGTATTGTTATAATGGGGAAATTATATGCTTGTTTATAGTGTTATTTTTACAGAATGTTAATTGTTTGTTGAGATTGATTATAGCAGTAGACAAAGCATACTATTCAGTACCTATTCATATTCAATGTAAGGAAATAATACTTGGTATTACAAATACAACAAGATGTGTTTGTGAAACACTATGTCCCCCCCCCTATATTAGACCTTTGACCTTGAAGGTTTCTCTTGACCTTTCACCACTCAAAATGTGCAGCTCTATGAGATACACATGCATACCAAATATCAAGTTGCTATCTTCAATATTGGAAAAGTTATGGCAAATGTTAAAGTTTGACGCAAACAAACAAACAAACTGACAGGGCAAACACAATATATATAGACTGGGGGAAATAAACATTAACGATATAAACACATTGTGGCTAGAGATTGACAGTATATATTTTATTGTCAGAGGAAATTTAAAAGACCTACACAGTATAGATTTGTAAATAGTATTAAACACAGATTTGACATACCGGTATACACAATACAATTAAAGCAGATGAACAAGTACGGGTCTGGTCAGTTTGTTAAAATATTTACTTATTTCTCCCATAATGATATGAACACTGTATTATGTGAATTGGGAATAAGACATCAATTTGGGAATAAATTGTGTTTTATCAAAAGTGCATAATATGCAGTTTTATATTTTGCATTTATCTAGTTTTACAAATTATAATTAAAACATATACTTGCATATATAATAGCATTATTTAAAGTGATTTTACTTAAAAACTGGATTTTTTATGAATTAAAAAAAAATCCTCATGAAATGAAACTGTGTCCATGCCACGCATGGACACGGTTTAAAAATACACTTTAAATGATACAAATTCAATCACTGTTAATGAAAAAGTCATGGAAAATTTCTTATTAAGCTTAAATTATAGATAATATATTACAAAAATATATGTAGATCATGAAATGAATAGTTTTGTTTGAGAAAATAACCAAAATGATGTCCATTCTCAGTTTGATGTCTTATTCCCAATTCACATAATAAAGTGTTTATAACAAATCATCGCATACAGTGTTCCAACCAAGATGCTTATTTGTTGAAATCATAATTGTATGTCCCAATTTGTGTTATAATTCATCCTGATCTAAGACAAACAATGTTTTAAAGTTCTGGATGGGGTTGTAGAAATTAACGCTGATTTGTTCATGCTGTAGTAAAACTCTTTGTTGAGGTAAATTCTCATTTTGAAGATTCTTTAGGTCGACAAAGTTTGGCATGATACCGTCTGGGAAGTGGTCTGAAAAAACCTGTCTATAAAACATTGGAATATAATTCTTCTGGCTATTTGCTCTTTCCCAGTCTGTTTTTGTATAATTACTATATTAGTCCCTTGGTAAATTTTTTTTTTTAGAAAATGTACTGACTCTGCTTATAAAATTGTGGCATTCAAAGATGCAGCAGTAGTATTTTCCTAGTGTTTATATTGAAACCAGAAGTAGGTATACCGTCCCGCACGAACGACAACTCTGTCAAGATGGAATTATGAAAATCCGGAATTACTCAATTGCAACAAATTAAGCAACTTTATTCATTGAAATTTAGAAACAACCTTATATTATGATCCTGCTTATAAATTCATGTTGGGTTGCTGGCTGAATTCATGGTAAATTTAAAGAGTATTACTCTTAATACGCAAATGATTTTCTTTCTATAAATTTAGATCGATGTATGCTTTTAAAGTGGCACTGTGGATTGCACTTGGTGTTGGTCTGGTCAAAGCTCAAGTCAATTTTACTGATGTAGAAATATTTGTTCCTCTAAATAACTTAAATCATGTGCAATCTGTACAATCCATTTAAGATCAACATTTTGGTAATGTCGTCATAGTGATAATAATAGCTTTTGAACTAATTGCACGTTTACAGATAGTAAAAAAAAATCAATATTACTAATAGATTTTTACTTGCATATAACTGAAGTAGGGGCTAGAGTTATTGGTGTGAAATAGTGATTTTATTGAATATGCAAGTTCAAATGAAGTGTCATAATTTCAATATTGAGGAACACTTAAGTTATTTAAAAAGTGTTTGGCAAAGAGTTGGTCAAACGTGGTCCATCTTTGATAATAATGAGGTTCTCAAATACATGTTTAGCTCACCTGAGCACAAGCTCACCTTGTGATTGCCTTGTCTGTTGTGTGTTTGGCGTCGTGCGGCGTAAATATTTGCCTTGTTTACACTCTAGAGGTAACATTTATTGTCCGATCTCCATGAAATTTGGTAAGAAGATTTGTCCTAATGATAACTTGGGCAAATTCGATAATGTTTCTGGTTGGTTGAAAAACATGGCAGCCATTGGGCTGGGCATTTTACCTTAAATGGCTTTATTAAAAGCTTGGTAACACTATGGAGGCCACATTAATTGTCCTATCTTTATGAATCTTGGTCAGAAGAATAGTCCCAATGATATCTTGGACGAGTTCGAAAATGGTTCTGGTTGGTTGAAAAATATGGCCACCAGGGTTGGGGCATTTTTCATAATACATGTATGGCCGTAGTATTAACTTGTTAACACTCCAAACGTCACATTTATTGTCCAATCTTCATGAAACTTATCAGAATATTTGATATCCTGGATGAGTTAGAAAGATGGTTTTGGTTGGCATTTTTCCTAATGCTGCTATATATTTCTTTCGTAAAACCTTGTTAACACTGTAAAGGCCACATTTATTGTCTGATCTTCATGAAACTTTGTCAGAATTTTTTTCGCAATTATATCTTTGTCAAGTTCCAAAATGGTTCCGGTTTGTTAAAAAACATGGCTGCCAGTGGGCAGCACATTTTTCCTTATAATTATGGTTTTGGTAAAAACTTGTTTACACTCTGAAAGTCACATTTATTGTCCAATCTTCATGAAACTTGGTCAGATTTGTTTTAATGATATCTTGGATGAGTTTGAAAATGGTTCTGGTCTGTTGAAAAACATGGCCACAAGGGGAGCTTGCAATTTATCCTTATATGGCTATATTAAAATCTTGTTAGCACTATTAAAGTTACATTTATAGTTCACTCTTCATGAAATTGGGCTGGACAGAACATGTCAGTTTCTTTGTATCTGAGGTGAGCGAATTTGGGCTTTTCAGACCATCTTGTTTGTTATAATCTGTGGATTTTCAATATGTTTGAGTATTTTAAATAAGAAGTATGTGACCGATAATGATTAGTTTTTAAAATTATATTGATAACATGAACGATTAATCCATTATTGGTCCTTAATTGTTATTGTACTTAGTGTAACTAATTAACAATTGTTTTACTAAGTTGCTTTTCAAATTAATTGAATTTATGTCACTTTCAAATGACTTTGCAACTTTAAATTGAAATTAAAAAAGATATTATATCATACAAAAAGCAGCCATTAGTGTTTAAGTGCATGTATAGTTCTTCAATAGGTCTTTCATACAAAGCTATGGGTGCTTCTTTGATCCTGTCATTGAGAAACAAAGAAACGTACTTGGTGAGAGCCGTTACGCCTTGAATATATTAAACATGATATCTCTCCCCAGTGAATTCTGTTCTGAGATAAATGGCCATGCAAGCTCAATATAAGATATATTATACCTATTAAAAGGTTACTAAAAGGAAAATAACTTTCAAATTAAAAATAATTGACCAGTCGCCAAATACGCGATTGCACCGCCCACTGAGTTGTGTTTTCATAAAACGCTTTATCCATTACTCCGACAGTCTTTGTTTGTCGTACACTGTGGCCGCAATAAACGAAATCTGATTGAGTATTGCTTGAGTTTGATTGACAGCTGGTGAATGATAAATTGTGTGTATATGCCCCCAATAGAGTGGCATATGGCAGTCTCACTGTTCACCGTCAGTCCGTCAGTCTGTCTGTCTGGAATCGGTTTTAAACTATTTCAGACACTGACCTACGTTTTGGTGTAAGAGTGTACCTACATTACCATGGAGTTTTCTAGCCATTTTTGCTAAAGAAATCTGGTTAAATAGAGTTTTGTTTTTATCGAGAAAAGTGGCAAATTTGGGAATTGTTTGTATCAACAAAAAGGACCATTTCGGGATTTTTTCATCATCAAATATTGACACAACATTTATTTTCCTGGCCATTTTGGGAAAACATTTTATAGATTTTATTTATATATCATGTAGGATGTTTAAAAAATTAAATTGAGATATAGAGTCTAATAATCATAAGACACTTATTTCTAAGTGTCTAAGGGGGGGAATGGGGAATTGGGATTTTTTTTATAATTTCGGGTTTGGATTGGGTCCGTTTGCTTTAGGATTTACGGCCTATTTTACATAGCAGGAAAACCCCTAATTGACTTTGAGTTTCGTTCTTGAACATTTTGATTTTTGACGAAGTAACATGACTTGGACTTGAAACTTTTCTCTATAATAGATCTAGCTGCTGTGCTGTTTCAAAGTGCAGTAGAAGGCATTGTGTTTCACAAACGTAGTTCGTGTTTTTAAAATTTACTGGTTGATAATTTGAACGGGCAAAAAAATTCAGCAAATCCATATTGTAATATATTTGAATACTGTTAACCAGTATTGCGATAGGTATTTGATACACTGAGAGCAATTTGAAACAAGCAAATTTGTTGATTTGATATCCTCCACCATAACTAAAAAGTGTTTGACCGGCTGACAGATGGGCTGACAGCAGACGGATGGACTGATGGATGGACAAACAATGCCAAAATTATATCCTTCTGCCTTTGGCGGGGGATAACAAGTGAATTCGTTGAATTGATATCCATGGCTATAACTAAAAGGTTTGTGACACACGGATGGAGGGACTGACAGACTGACAATGTCAAAACTATATCCCTCTGCCATTGATGGGGGATAAAATTTGTATGAAAAACTAGAACACTGATGGTAAACATCTTGAACATAATATTATCATAAAATTAGTTGTTGTCTAACGGAAACGTTTTTTTTAATGTATAATTTGCTGTACAAACTGAATTATTAAATGTAAAAGTCAATTTGCTTATTTAAAAGTAATTTATACTATTTTTAGTTTGATATGTACTGTAAACTTCACATTTGCATATCGATGGTCCCCATTTCAAATGTCGAACTTACAAAAACTCAACTTTCCAGGAGGGCTATTTTTTCATTTTCATAACTATATGCAAAAAGCAGCAGTTAAAAATTATTCGGCTTCGCATTTTACAATAATATTCAGCTTCCCATTTTTTAGTATCAGCTTCAAATGTTTGCATAATTTTATTTCCACAATCACAGTTCAGCATTTTATCATATGGCCAGTTTGGGGTGTTTTGATTGGTAAGGTGGTTCACCATTATTTTCCGTAAAGCCTTTGGCTTTACATGTATCAATAGCATGTCTGTCAGACGCTGCGCATACGGCCCGCAATTATAAAGATCCGGAAAATACACCATGCACTACGCTCCGCACAGTACCGTAGGTTTCCACGTATAGCGCGCACCCGTGTATAGCGCGCAGGCTGTTTTTTAAATGCAAAAATGGAGAAAAAAATATTTCAAGACAATAAAACCACCAAATCGGACCGAAAATGGCCGCCATTTTACTATTACACAGTCCAATAATCCGGGGCATTGGAAAGCTTAATTAAGCATTCAAAATAGGAAGCGTCATTATGATTAGGAGCAGGGGTTGCATAGCACTATACTTTTCTGACAATTTTATAATTTTCTTGCAAAAGATTAACAGTCCACGTGCATTTCGTGAAAAACGTGAGAAAATAAGAATTAGTGTACATCGTGTGTTTTTTCCTCGGGGAAAGCGTGGGCATTACCGGTAAATTTGAATTACGCATAGAAGACAGGGATACAATTGTTGAGGTATGCGGGCAAAGGACGATGTCAATATCTCTCTGTGTTGTAGTTCAGGCGATTGCTAACGATAGTTTGAAACACCACAGTTGAACGTTGAATATTTATACACACAAAATGCAATTGCATATTGTCACAAGTCGTGGCACATATTACTCAATATCATCTGCCAATTACGAAGTGCAAAATGATCCCCTTTCACACCTACCGTTACCCGTAAAAAGACCTCGTTCGCACCTACCTTTGCCTGCTCTCGACAACAATCCCCATCGGAATTCATCGAAAAGGAAGTGTTAAAACACAAACAAAGAAATGTCCGCAAGTTTATTCAAACAAATTTATTTTGACAAAACTTCTTCTACAGCGTTCATACCTACCAGTAGCGACTTATGGTTGTTTCGACAATGGCCCCTCAGTCAGTAAGATTATAGGGTGGTGGTTTTCTGGAAAAAAAACATTGATTATTTACGATTACACAACATATTTTTACCAATTTAGCAGCCAGGATAGCGTTGTATCAATGTATAACGCGCATCAACTTTTTAATTTGATTTTTGGAGGTAAAAAACTGCGCGCTATACGTGGAAACCTACGGTACACATTGAAGAACCCGGATAATCATTGTCTTTTCGGCGCTTGAAGCGAGAGCACGATTTTATCGGTGAGTTTCACATGGCCCGATATTTTTTAAATTATATTGGCTCCACCTAGGACGTAGTCCAGGTATTTGTTGATTTTATTATTACAGAAAGTTTCCGTTTATACAGTTATTTGCTGTTATTTATTTGTTAATTGTAACTCTGGTTAAAATTAAAATGAGCCAGTCCGAGAACGAAGTTCTCGAGTACACTGCAAATGTTCTGTTCTCATCTTCGGAAAGCGAAGGTGAGTTTTCAGGGTTAGAGGCAGATAGCGCCGAACCAAAACAGTGCCAACAACGAAAGCTTAAATCGGTTGTTAAGCGAGTACATAAAAGTTCGACACGAACTGACGTAAATAATAATTCTAAAAATGACTCAAAACAGACAAAGGGAAAGTAAAAAGCAACAAAGAAAACAACCCCTTAGTCAACAAGTGTAGGCTTATTTGATTTAGATAATTTGTCTGCCAATGATATTGATGTACTGAGAAAAAAGCTGGGCATTTTTGATATGCCAGTAGAGGAAGTGTATGATGACTTTGAGGGTTTTGACCCCCAGAATGCCCCAAATTTGAGAATAGAGGTTGAAAATGAAAATGAATTTACAGATTCAGATGCAAATGATTCTATAGGTGCACGAAAATATGCCCAAGACTCTAGCAATAACATGACATCTAAGTTGAAAAAAAGTCTTTTTGACGATTCTGATCAGGTTGAAGATCGATCAGACTGGAAATTGCCCAAGATTAAAACAAAAGTTAAAGGACCAGCTATTACACAATCTTTGGCTGACTTAATTAGTGTGGCTTGTACATCACAGTGTGACATTGAATTTGTTTTAGAGAAGTATCATGTTCCTGAAAATTGTGAGAAATTAAATCCTCCCACTGTTAACAATGAGATATGGAAAATTTATGATCGTCTTTTCCAAGACATACAATCACTACTTTCATCAGGCATTGTCCCAATTCTGAAATTGGTCCAAGTGCTTAAGCAGTCATTGATGACCAATGAAGAGGCTAAAGAGTTAATCTCTGACTCTCTGACATTATTGGGTCAAGCCCAGTTCAATTTGAGTGTCCGTAGGCGATATCTTCTTAAACCTAATCTAGACCAGAAATACAAAAATTTGTGTAGCATAAACATGCCTGTGACAACCCAACTGTTTGGGGACGACATTGCCAAGGAAGTGAAGAATTGCGAGACCAGTCTTAATCTTGGAAAGATGAGACCGCAGCAAAGTTTTCAGCCCAATTTCTTTCCAAGGGGAGGATTCCGTGGAAGGTTTCCACGTAATTTCAATAGAGGTCGTGGCAATGTAATATACATGCCATATGGACAGGCACCTGCCTTCAATCCTCGAGGATTTAGAGGACCCATGAGAGGAGGACCTAGAGGCAGTAGAGGTTTTAAACCCTCGGCAACTGTATCAGCCCCAAACGAGGGCAATTAGGAGCGGTAGGTAGACTCAAACACTGTTATAAGTCCTGGGAATTTTTTACCAGTGATCAATGGATTCTGAATAATATAAAAGGCTATGTCCTGGAATTTGAGTCAAAACCTTTTCAAACAGTTATTCCAAATGAAATCTCTTTTAATGAATCAGAAATTCAGATTATTGATCAAGAGGTGGATGATTTATTGAAAAAAGGAGCTATTGTCGGTTCTGAGTGGGAGCCAGACCAGTTTATTTCAAATATATTTGTGGTCAAAAAACCTAATGGAAAATTTAGACCAATTATAAACCTCAAAAGGTTAAATAATTTTGTTCATTATGAACATTTTAAACAAGAGCATTTTAAGATAGTGCTTGAATTAATTCAAGAAAATGATTTCTTTTGTTCTGTGGATTTACAAGATGCTTATTTCTCGGTTCCTATTCATCCAGATTATCAAAAATATTTGAAATATACATGGAAAGGAGTTTTATATGCATTTGTTTGCCTGCCGTTTGGGTATAGTGCAGCACCCAGAGTATTTACAAAGTTGTTAAAACCAGTTTATGCATGGTTTAGGTCCCAAAGTATTAGATGTGCTTACTATATTGATGATTCTATTAATATGAGTTTAGACAGACATATATGTTTACAGAATGCTGAAACAATTTGTTCCACATTACAGTCTCTTGGTTATGTGGTAAATCCCACTAAGTCAGTTCTAGTGCCAACACAAAGGATTGTGTTCTTTGGTTTTATAATAGATTCTGTTAAAAAATTATTCTTAAAGCTCGAAGACTTTTGTCTAGTAGAAGAGTAATAGTTAGAGACCTGGCATCGTTTATAGGTCTTTTAGTTAATGCTTTTTATGCAGTTCTAGAGGCTCCTTTGCATTATAGACAACTTGAACGTTTAAAATTAGAAGGACTTGGAAATAATAACAGTTTTGATAATGAAATAATGTTAAATGGGAGAGTTATTCAAGACTTGCATTGGTGGATTGGGAATGTTAATTGTAAAAATGGTAAAAGGATTAGACCTAAGAAAGTCAGTTTCATTTGTCAAACTGATGCATCTTTATTAGGTTGGAGTTGTGTTGACAACGAATCTGGTAGATTTGTTAATGCTGAATGGACGAAAAAAGATTCCGAATATCATATTAATTTTTTGGAGCTTAAAGCGATTTTTCTTGGGTTACAGTCATTATATGATAAAACCAATGATTGTCATATAAGAGTTTTTTCTGATAATGTATCTGCAGTGACCTATGTTAATGATATGGGAGGAATGACTTCTCAAAAAATGGATGGTTTAGCAGCAGAAATTTGGCAGTGGTGTTTAAAAAATAATAATTATCTTTCAGCTGCCTATGTGAAAGGATCAGAGAATAATGTTGCTGATTTTTATTCTCGATATTTTAATAAATCATCAGAATGGATGTTGAAACAAGAGATTTTTTAAAGAATTTGTTCAGAGTATTTTATACCTGATATTGATCTCTTTGCATCAAGCCTTAATTGTAAATGTAATAAGTTTGTTTCTTGGGTTCCTGAACCTCAAGCTTATTTCAATGATGCTTTTTCAATTTCATGGTCAGATTTTGAACCATATTTGTTTCCGCCATTTGCCTTAATTGGTAAGGTACTGAACAAACTAGTACAAGATAATGTTAAACGAGCTATATTGATTATTCCATTATGGAGATCTCAATTTTGGTTCCCAAATGTTATTGATTTATTGATATCAATTCCTGTTAGATTACCTCGTCACAAGGATTTGTTGACCGACCCAGAGGATGGAACATCACATCCACTATCCAAAAGTATGGACTTGGTCGCAGTGCAGCTATCAGCCGACATTTGCTTGTGCAAGGAGTTCCTTCAGGAGCAGTCTCAGTTATCCTTAACTCATGGAAATCAGGAACAGAAAAACAGTATAGTTTGTCATGGCGTAAGTGGTGTATTTGGAATCAAGAACGAGGTAAAAAACCCATTAAAACCTCTGAGACGCAGGTAATAGCTTATTTATTTTACCTGTTAAAAAACAATAAGTCTTATTCAGTGCTGAACACACATAAAGCAATGCTTTTGCAGACTTTAAATATTTTAGGCAATAAATGGTGTGAATCTCAACATTAATTAGTAGGTTTATGAGAGGTGTAGCTATTATGAAACCTGTGGTTCCAAGGTACAAATTTACATGGGACGTGTCTTGTGTTTTGCAACTATTAAAGTCGCTTATGCCTTTGAAACAGTTATCTTTGAAAACATTAACGCTAAAGTTAGTTGGTTTGGTGGCTTTGGCTGCTGCCCCTCGTGCACAAACTATTGTGTCCTTGAATATTGATTGTGTTAAAATTGATTATACTACTTGTGAAGCGGGGTTTTATTTCAAAAATTTGTTGAAAACTACGCCAGTGGGTAAAAAACAAAGTTTTTATTTAAAATTGCAGCACTTTCAGGAAGAAAGTTTATGTGTGTTTCATACCTTAATTCATTATATGAAAAGAACTAAGCATCTTAGACTTTCATCTCAGTTGTTTGTGTCTTATGTTTCTTATAAAGAAGTGTCTACAAGTACTATTGCACGATGGTTGAAGGATGTTTTAGTTATGTCAGGTATTGATGTGGCTATTTTTAAGCCACATTCATTCAGATCAGCAGCAGTTTCTGCTGCAGTTAAAGGAAATTGTTCCATTAATAATATCCTTAAAACGGCAGGGTGGAATACTGATTCCAATTTCTACAAGTTTTATTATAGAGACATTGTTGAAAGGTCTGATGTACCATTTGTTCAGGCAGTTTTTTCGCAGGTTTAATTGTATCATTAAACTTAGTGTTTTTTCATATGTTATATGTTAAAATATACATGTATACATATACAAAGTGAAGGTTTATTTAACCGTATTGTTTTCATTTGTTGACGTTTCAGGTATTTGTATGAACAGTCACAAATGTTTTTCTATTACCTTTGTATTCTGTCATATATGGTTGGGGTATGGAATGCCTATTATCATATTGTATACCTATTGTGTATTATTTTGTTAACATGTTGAAATAATACAATCTAGACAGGAAAGGAACTTAAGAATTGGTTTTATATCTGTGTCCTGCTAGATTTGTTGTCAGTCTTTAAAGATGCTATTGATACATGTAAAGCCAAAGGCTTTACGGAAAATAATGTCCCCTCATCCAAGCGTTTGTGACGGATGAGGGTCATTATTAGAAGTAAAGCCGGAGGCTGAGCATGTATCAACCCACCCCTGTTGTTGTATAAGGGTCATATGGAAGTGTTATTCTTCTTTTTCACCCTCCCAGGTTGACATTTACTGACAACAAATAACTTTTAAACAATGATTATCCGGGTTCTTCGATGTGTACTGTGCGGAGCGTAGTGCATGGTGTATTTTCCGGATCTTTATAATTGCGGGCCGTATGCGCAGCGTCTGACAGACATGCTATTGATACATGCTCAGCCTCCGGCTTTACTTCTAATAATGACCCTCATCCGTCACAAACGCTTGGATGAGGGGACATTTTCTGGGCATGTGCGCACTGATTTCCTGCCCTACACAGTGCAAAAATCACGATATGTCAAAAAAATGTAGGTTCAGCATTTTGAATGGGGATCATCGATATACCACCTAAATAACTGTTTATGAAATGGAATACTCTTATCAGATAATAATATCCGTTCACAAGCTATAGCTTCAATGGATTTTGATGTCTATTTAAAATCAAGTTCAAATAATAATGATTTATTAGTATTACTGCTATATAGGATTTCATAACGAGGCTGAATGTGTAACGGTCTTTTCCTTTGCTAATGCAAATTTTGGAGAATACGAGTTACCCATTATCTTAACATCGATAATTGCTCAAAACAAAGATATACAATAGGCGTATAATACTAATTACATAAGTGTACCTAAGTACAATTATCAAAAGTATCAAATCGATTTGACAAGAACAAGGTGTTGAGAGTGGGATTTAAATCTCTTTGGTCAAAACAATAGACACTATGTAGACAGGGACGTTTTTTACTAGCTAACCGCATTCCGGAGGATTTCGGATATAGTCGCTGTATCACGGTTGATATCAGAGGTCTTATTTTGATGTTAAGAGTGATCACCCATCAATAGTAATTTGTGCTGGAATTTTGGGGTTTTAATACTGGTTCCCTTTTTTGTAATGTGAAATATTATATAATGACTGTGTATGCAGAAAAGAAGACTAATTCTGAATCAGAGACGCAATAGCTATCGACTTAAGAAGTACTATAGATCCACAAAGATGTTAACAGATAGTAAAATTCAGTAGCAGCATAGCCAAATGCACATAGTAAAACAAAGAACAAAGAACATCTTTAGAAATAGCATTAATACAAATTTCGAAAGTTTAACTTCAGTTGTCAATAAGTTGTGTAGAAATGAAGAAGTTATAGCAAAAGGCAATTTTGGGTGGGTGTAGTCTATGTGGGCGGTGCGCCCCATGGTTGATAATGGGGCCATGTATAGTTGAGATTGACCGTATTGTCATAAGAGAGGTTCAGTATCAATTTGAAGTGAATCGGTGTAGAAATGAAGAAATTTTAATAAAAAGTAATTATGGGTGGTTGTGGTCTAAGTGGGCGGGGTGGGGTGCCCCAGGGTGGATAATGAGGCCATGCATAGTTGAGATTGACCGTATTGTCATAAGAGAGGTTCAGTATCAATTAGAAGTGAATCAGTGTAGAAATGAAGAAGTTTTAGTAAAAGGCAATTTTGTTTGGGCGTGGCCTATGTGGGAGGGGCGCCCCAGGGTTGGTAATGGGCCATGCATAGTTGAGATCGACCGTATTGTCATAAGAGAACTTCAGTACCAATTTGAAGTGAATCAGTGTAGAAATGAAGAAGTTATAGTAAAAGGCAATTTTGGGTGGGTGTAGTCTATGTGGGCGGTGCGCCCCATGGTTGATAATGGGGCCATGTATAGTTGAGATTTACTGTTTTGTCATAAGAGAGGTTCAGTATCAATTTGAAGTGAATCGGTGTAGAAATGAAGAAGTTATAGTAAAAGGCAATTTTGGGTGGGTCGGGTCTATGTGGGTGGGGCGCTCCAGGGCTGGTAATGGTGGCCATGCATTGTTGAGATTGACCCTATTGTCATAAGAGAGGTTCAGTATCAATTTGAAGTAAATCGGTGTAGAAATGAAGAAGTTAATGTAAAATAACCTAACAAAAATGAATGAAAATCTCTGACCCGGCCCCACCCCAACCCCCATAACTTTTGACCCAGGGGTCAGATCAAAATTCCGAATAGTGCAGGGTCGCACATATGCTCATAGCTACCATGTGTGTAAGTTTCAAGGTTCTAGTGCTTATAGTGTAGGAGAAGATAGTGGCCAGGACGGACGGACAGACAGACGGCAGGGATTTTCAAAAAGCGTGTGGATAACTAGGAAAAATGCAACTGCCATGTATCAGAAAGCATATGCCAGTAGTTAAATAAGAATATCAACTAACAGCATGCATGTACTGGCCGATATTCTCTTCCATATATGTACATCATTATATTAACTGTCAGTTTTAAATACTGTTTGAGGAAAATGTTCAGATATATTATACTAAAATTGGTTTATGTAAGAACCTACTTTATTGTCATTATAATTCTATGTTCATAACATAGCATTTATTAGAGCAATTAAAAATGTGGTGTGTTAAACACTTTGGGATAAAGTTTGTATCTACACAGCTTGTTTGTGCAGTTTAAAGTAATCAATACACTCAGTACCCAATAGTACGGTGACAGTATACATAGTTACACTGTTTGCTCCTATCATACAAGCGCCATTTGACAGTAAACTTGGTTGCTGTTTAGTTCAGTTCAAAATTTCATATTACTTGCCTGTGTTAAATAATAATTGTGTGTGTTTTCTGGGATATTTATTGTAAACATATACTTGGACATAAATATTTCAATTGATTTTAGATTGTATAATCTTGTTTGTTGATAGTGAATTATCAAGATGGCGACATCTGCATTTTCTAGAAATTTTGATTTGGTTAAATATTATTGTTGTACAATCTGCAGGAAAGAACGGTCTGTAGAAATAGATGCAGATTTTTACTGTAAAACATGTCTTAAATACTTCTGCAGAAGATGTATAAACTCCCACAGACAGCATGTTTGGTTGTTTTTAAAAAAATCTCCTTATGGAAAGGATAAAATAATGAAGTGGCCACTTTCTAAGAAGATGGAGACTTCTCTTTTAACATGCGTCATACACAAGAGTGAACAAATAACAAAGTACTGCGAGGACCACAGTCAGCTGTGCTGCTCTAAATGTGTTGAACTTAATCACAGGTAGCTTATTATTACTTATTTTATATCAGTATACATTATTGCATTGTATTACCTGTATGCAACAGCGGCGCCGGAAGCACATTAACATTGGGGCGGCGGATGGGGTGGGTATGGGAGAGGGTATCCCCCTCCTGTTGGTGGGGGTCCGGCCTAACCCGGATTTTTTTTTCAAATTTTAGCATCAAATGGCGCATTTTGGTGCTTTGCTATGCCTGATACCTGACCTTATACACGTCTATTGCAGGCAAGTGATCGCTATATGTCGCAGTTTGTACTTTGTAGCAGGCGACACAACAACAGGGATCATGTGGGTTGAAAGAACGTTCTTCAGGATTTTTTTGTGCCGCAATTCCATTTTAGAAATAAGAAATTTGTTGGTTGCAGGTTTGGAGTACACATATTGAAATGACACAAAAAGTGGTAAAAAACATTAAATAAGTTTTAAAAATTATAGAATTACTTTGAGTTATTACAATTAATTCAGGTATCTTGAGGTATCTTTAATTCTGTGATAATTAAGGACTATTGGATGCAGGGTTTTCATTAGGATTCTTTGTAGCAGGCTTTAGAGTCATTTGAGGAGGCCAACCTGGGGGGGTCCGGGGGCATGCTTCCCCTGAATTTTTTTTAAATAAAGGTGCCAAATCGTGGCTTCTGAGCGATTTTGGGCACATATTTTACATAACTTTCCTCAGTTAAAATAGAGGATATTAATGTGAATTGTTAAGTCCTCAGGTTGCATCAACTCTCAGGGGTGTCAATTGTCCCAAATTTGAAATCCTGAAAATAAAATCTGGCTGCCGATAGGGCCCACGGTGGGTTCAGGGCACACCCTGGACAGGGGGCCAGAGGCCCCCGGAAGCACCTGCAATTTAGCTTATTTGAAACAAAGAAATCGCTTCTCCTGAGCTTTAAGACACCTGTATTTTTAAGAGATTCAAAACAGAAAAAAATACTTTGGCTAGCAAATATCACAATCTATTTCTTTAAATTTTCATGTAGATGCATGGATCTGAGGTGGAATGTCCCCGTCGGGGAGGAAGGGCCCGGGCCCTAGCTTAATGTATAATTTCTGTGCAGTACATAACATGTATTCTTTACAGTAATAATGAAAATCTAAATTAAACAAACACTGCAAATTTTAACATTTTAATAAGTTGTAACTTCCAATAATGACAATGACTTTTCAAAATATATAACTAAACCAATTTAAATGACTAGTCCACAAGTAGTTATTGCAAATAAGACTCACCCTCCTGTAAAATGTGGTAACAAATAAATCCACTTACTGCTCGGAGGATCAAAACTCTGCGGAGAAACCAAACATCAACTAAATCTGTCGAAAATCGAATAAAAAACGAAATGTAAGTGTAGCAGGAAAGTGCATTTAGCCGGAGGTTCCGGTAAATGATAAAACGTTAACAAAACTGGAACAAGATAACTTCAACAGCAAACTATCGTTCTTACTCGAAACACAAACGAAAAAGTCGTTTATTTTTCTCTTTTTTTTTGACATATTCAATTGTTGACTTTGTCACAGTTTGTGACCTTGAATCAAAGTCGTACAGTCTCGTTACCCGCTCCGTGATTGGACAATTATATCGATTGGACTAATGAGAAAGGAGTTAACATATATCGGTTAAGGTTGTTTACATTTGTACTTCCGTTTCAGACAGTTAGTTTATTAACGAATACTAAATATCTCGTCATCGTCGTGAAAATTTGCCAATGTTTTTTTTTTAATTTTTTTTTCTGAATTTGAGCCGGCCTGAATAACATTTGAGGCGGTCAAATCGGCCGCCGGCCGCCTCCTAATGAAAACCCTGTCGATGTCGGCACATTTGTTTCATGTCATACTTTCCTTTTTATTAATAGAAAGAAGCAAAGGCTTAGATCATACGGACAATTAAAGATTCCCAGGTTTAATTACTTAATAATTAAGGGATTATCGTTATAAAAGAGACCGATTAATTACCCACGGTAACAACATAATTGACACGTACATTTCCGAGGGCGGGTGATGACAATCAACAATACACGTGTTATAACTGCGAAAGCGTGATAACCTTGCTTCGTGGTAAAGATATTTTCAAATATATGTGTATTGAAATGATTTTTTTAAAGGTCTTTGCCCAAATTTCATTTTTGCCAAAAATATTGGGGCGGCGGCCACCGCCCCTGCCGCCCAGCTCCGTTGCCTCTGTGCAATTACCATCATGCATGTTAATTTGTTTGGATTATTCTATTAAGTTATATAAGGTTTTCAAAATCATTTCTTGTGTGCAATTTTTTCTTGTGCTTTAATTTGTTTATTTGTGTTTGTTTGAAATAACATTTCAAAGTTCAAGCATATGGCAACATTTTAGCAACACATGTAGTATATAGTATAGCAATACCTTAAGGCTTTAATCAACCTGCCTGATTAATGTCTCATGTATATGTTCCTTTACTCTATTTATGGAGGATAGTTCACACTTGACATTTGCTTGTTTGAGCCTTCATTTTTAACCTTCTCATCAAGACCTTTTCTCAGTTTTGTTTATGCTGGTTGTTAATTTATTGTCTGTCATCAACAATTTGCATATGAACATTATAGAGGCGCCACATGTCTTGCCCAATATCAATGGAACTTTGTATTAACAGTTCGTGTAGATTAAATATACACTCAATAGTGCCTTTTCAACGATTTTTAGTTGGTCGCGTTAGATTGGTCGAGTAAATTTACAGACCTTGTTTTGCTAAACAGTATATGCTTAGAAGCCTTAGCTATGCTAAGAACCGTAACTCACTATGCTAGGAACGATTACCGCTGCCTGTCTGCACTGCAGATGACGAATACTTAGGAGCGTCTGCTCTACTAATCAGTGAGTGTATTTACCAGATTGTAAGACGACATTGGCCTGTCTAGTGTTTATCATTTAAATCTGTACATATTGGCTGCTTTCAGGGAAAACAGGGTTTAATGCATGTCAAATAAGATTAGCATGTACACACTGATTAGCCTGTGTTAACACTGATTAGCCTGTGTTAACACTGATTAGCCTGTGTTAACACTGATTAGCCTGTGTTAACACTGATTAGCCTGTGTTAACACTGATTAGCCTGTGTACACTGATTAGCCTGTGCACACTGATAAGCCTGTGCACACTGATTAGCCTGTGTACACTGATTAGCCTGTGCACACTGATTAGCCTATGTACACTGATTAGCCTGTGCACACTGATTAGCCTATGTAGCCTATGTACACTGATTAGCCTATGTACACTGATTAGCCTGTGCACACTGATTAGCCTATGTAGCCTATGTACACTGATTAGCCTGTGTACACTGATAAGCCTGTGTACACTGATTAGCCCGTGCACACTGATTAGCCTAAGGAGGACAACAGCAAACAACTTCAGCGCTTTGATTATAATTTTGTGGCCGGTTTGTTGACATTTGTAGTTTAAATCTGAGTTTTCATGTAATTTCCAGACCGGGAAATATATGTCCTTGACCCAATATCCTGTGACCTTAAAATACTTTTGGGAATGTCTGGTTTGTCTGATCTTCATTAAACTTTTTCAGAGTTTTTATGTCCCCCACTATAGTAGTGGGGGACATATTGTTTTTGCCCTGTCTGTTGGTCTGTTGGTCCGTTGGTCTGTTGGTCTGTCTGTTTGCACCAACTTTAACATTTTGCAATAACTTTTGCTATATTGAAAATAGCAACTTCATATTTGGCATGCATGTGTATCTCATGAAGCTGCACATTTTGAGTGGTGGAAGGTCAAGGTCAAGGTCATCCTTCAAGGTCAGAGGTCAAATATACGTGGCCAAAATCGCTCATTTTATGAATACTTTTGCAATATTGAAGGTAGCAACTTGATATTTGGCATGCATGTGTATCTCATGGAGCTGCACATTTTGAGTGGTGAAAGGTCAAGGTCAAGATCATCCTTCAAGGTCAGAGGTCAAATATATGTGGCCCAAATCGCTTATTTTATAAATACTTTTTCAATATTGAATATAGCAACTTGATATTTGGCATGCATGTGCATCTTATGCAGCTGCACATTTTGAGTGGTGAAAGGTCAAGGTCAAGGTCATCCTTCAAGGTCAGAGGTCAAATATATGTGGCCCAAATCGCTTATTTTATGAATACTTATGCAATATCGAAGATAGCAACTTGATATTTGGCATGCATGTGTATCTCATGGAGCTGCACATTTTGAGTGGTGAAAGGTCAAGGTCAAGGTCATCCTTCACAAGGTCAAGGTCATCCTACAAGGTCAAACATCATATAGGGGGACATTGTGTTTCACAAACACATCTTGTTTTCTATTCATAAAGCCACTAAGTTAAAAACTAGTTCCAGCTTTTTAAATACATGCCGGACAGAGGGACATGTTTCTTACATGCCGATGGTGATACCTTGCAAATACTTTACACGTCACATTAAAAGCTCACCTGAGCACAACATTCCCATGGTGAACTATTTTGATGAAATTTTGTCGTCCTTTGTCCATCATCAACATTTGCATTTTGAACACCCAAGGACGGAATTTAGTGGAAAATCTTCATAAAATTCATTCAGAACATTTTGTCCTAATGATATGTCAGCCACGTTTCAAGTCTGGTCATGTGAGGTAAAAACTAGGTTACATGAAAGAACAATCTTGTGAACACTCTAGAGGACAACAAAATTGCCCAGTTTTTTTATGAAACTTTTTGTCAGAATGATATACCCAAAGCATTTTAAACTGGGTTGTGTATGGTTTAAACAAATAGTTTGTTAGATCAAATAAAAAAAAGCATGTGAACATTAAAAGACCACATTTATTGTCTAATGAAACTTAGTACCATTATCCAATTAAAATCTTAGCCAGATTGCAATCTTCCTGAAAGCTCAAGAAGAGTATCAGACATTCAGCCCAGCAACCATATTTTACAGACCAATACAATATAAATATGTCATCGCTTTAACATATTCTTGGTCTATCACAGCAAACATACTTTTAAGCTCTACTGCCAAAGGCAGAAGAGCTTATGGGATGGCATGGTGTCTGTCTGTCTGTCTGTGTGTGTGTGTGTGTGCGTGCGTGCGTTAGACTTTTATTGTTTATCCGATAAAGTCCACAGTTTTCAACCAATTCTTTTCAAACTTGTCCAATGTCTTTATATTAATGAGGACTGGAACCCTATTGATTTTAAGGTCACTGGGTCAAAGGTCAAGGTCACAGTGACTCGAAATAGTAAAATGGTTTCCTGATGATAACTCAATAATGCTTAGGCCTAGGATCATGAAACTTCATAGGTACATTGATCATGACTGGCCGATGACACCTTTTCATTTTCAGGTTACTAGGTCAAAGGTCAAGGTCACAGTGACTCGAAATAGTAAAATGGTTACTTTTTCTTTTGATTAGTTGATCAGATAAAGCCCACAGTTTTCATCCGATTCTTTTCAAATGTGTTCAGTGTCTTTTTATTAATGAGACTCGAACCCTATTGATTTTCAGTTCACTGGGTCGAAGGTCAAGGTCACAGTGACTTGAAATAGTAAAATGGTTTCTAGATGTTTACTCAAGAATGCTAAGCCTAGGATCATGAAACTTCGTAAGTGCATTGAACATGACTGGCTGATGACCCCTATTGATTTTCGGGTCACTAGGTCAAAGGTCAAGGTAACAGTGACTCAAAATAGTAAAATGGTTACTTTTTCTTGTTTATCAGATAAAGTCCACAGTTTTCATTTGATTCTTTTCAAACTTGTTCAGTGTCTTCATATTAATGAGGACTCGAACCCTATCAATTTTCAGGTCACTGGGTCGAAGGTCAAGGTCACAGTGACTCGAAATAGTAAAATGGTTTCCGGATGATAACTCAAGAATGCTTAGGCCTAGGATCATGAAACTTCATAGTTACATTGATCATGACTGGCAGATGACCCCTATTAATTTTCAGGTCAAAGGTCAAGGTCACATAGACTCAAAACAGTAAAATGGTTTCCAGATGATAACTCAAGAATAATAAGGCCTAGAATAATGAACCTTTATAGGTACATTGATCATGACTGGGATATGAACCCTGTTGATTTTCAAGTCACTAGGTCAAAGGTCAAGGTCACAGTGACAAAAAACGTATTCACACAATGCTGCCACTACAACTGACAGCCCATATGCGGCATGTTTTACAAACAGCCCTTGTTTAAAAAGAGCAATATCAAAGCAATAAGTCCAGAATGACTTCCCCTTGAATATGAGAAAATTTTGAAATCCCGCTTGTTTACGTAATTAAGTCCACAGTTTTCATCCAATTATTTCAAAATTTGCACAGTATCTTTATATCAATGAGGACTTGAACCCTATTGAATATAAGCAGTATCGGAGAAATAAGTACACATAATCTCCCCTTGAATTTGAAAAAATTCTCCTTGTTTGCGCGATTAAGTACACAGTTTCCATCTTATTCTTTCCAAATATGCACAGTGTTTTAGCAGTAGAGCGATTCAGGCCCTCATGGGCCTCTTGCTTATTTATTAAGTCCATATCCAGCAACATAAAATTATACAAATATTTTATAGTGTTTATCAGTAGAGCGATTCAGGCCTTCATGGGCCTCTTGTTTATTTAAGTCCATATCCAGCGACATAAAATTATACAAATATTTTATACAAATAAATACAAACTGACAATAATAATAATGCATGTCATTGGTAAAAAACAAATCATTCATTTGTACTAAGCACATTACTCACATGTTTAGTCCATTTTCATGAAAGTTGGTAATAACATTAAATTTTGTTCAAATGATATCAATAGAGTTCAAAACTGGTCATGTTGGATTTAAACTACAGTCAAACCTGAATTCAGCGGTAAGTCAAGGGAAATGATCAAAGTGACCGTTGTCCACAGGTGACCGTTGAATTCGGATCACAATTTTAAGAAGGTTGGTCAGTTGGTAGTATTACTACGTCATTACCCCACCCAGTTGTTTGCATACAGTGTAAAACAAATGCTCATTGCATTAACAAATCATAATAACAGCATTAACTTACGCGTGTACATTGAATAATAGAGAATAATATCTTTTAGATTGATTTAATTTCATATTGTTAAATTAAACAATGACTTTATCAACGCTGGTATAATTGTTTACTCATGCATCTCATTCATTCAGTAAATAAAGCTTGTCACGTTCCGTTGTGGAGTGGAATATAGTGGCCGTTGGCCGTTATGGTCAGTTGGCCGTTAAATTCAAGTGTAATATAGAGTGTTTTTCGTCGGGGGGATTCCAGACTGACCGTTGTCTGCAGGTGACCGGTAAATTCAGGTGGCCGTTAGGTCAGTTTCGACTGTAGATCACTAGGTAAAATTGAAGAAAAGGTTTGTTGACATACTTGTAGATAACATTTATTGCATATTTTTTTCATGACATTTGGTAAGAACATTTGTCCCAATCATATCTCAGACTAGATCGCAAATGATAAGTGGATGCTGTAGGGTGAAAAACTAAGAACATTGTATTATGTGAATTGACATGACGCCGCCTGTCAATCAAGTTCTTATCTAAGAACTGATCTACCAATCAGCCATCGATTAATCAGGCGCGTTAGTTAGCAACGAACTGTCCGCCATTTTCTAGACAAGCTATGTATAGGTTCACTTTTACTTAAGCGAGTTTCTTTTGTTATCCACTTAAAAAAAAGTAGATTAAAAATGGTTAAACGGTGTCGATGGGGACTATGTAACTCGGACAATCGATATCCTGAAAGATGAGTTGGTGACATTTATTTTATATCGTTTCCAAAGCCGACAAGAGATCTTGAGAAGTGTAAGAGATGTATAAATGCATGCGGTCGTCACCACGAACAACTAAATGTCAACACTGTCAAAGACAATTATAATATATTTTTATCGGATATACTAGCAGATTTAAATAGTTTATGTTATCGATCTGATTATCACATAATATTTCGCGTTTAAAAAAAATAGTTTTATCAGTTACTAGGTCATTAATATACAGAAGCGAGGTTCATCTGCATTACTTAAAGAGAAATAAAACCCAGCATGGAGCCTAATTTGTGCTGTGTTTAATTACTCTGATAGTAATGCACTTTATTGCCATTATACATGTTATTAGAAGTTGACACGTGATATATTATATTAATAACGGTATCTACACATGTGGTGACATGTGATGTCACCAATGAACGCTTTAAATCCACCTTTGAGATCGAATAGTTTTCATTTTTTATGTCCCCCACTATAGTAGTGGGGGACATATTGTTTTTGCCCGGTCTGTTGGTCTGTCTGTTGGTCTGTCTGTTGGTGTGTCTGTTTGCGCCAACTTTAACATTTTGCAATAACTTTTGCTATATTGAAGTGTATCTCATGAAGCTGCACATTTTGAGTGGTGAAAGGTCAAGGTCAAGGTCATCCTTCAAGGTCAGAGGTCAAATATATGTGGCCAAAATCGCTCATTTTATAAATACTTTTGCAATATTGAAGATAGCAACTTGATATTTGGCATGCATGTGTATCTCATGGAGCTGCACATTTTGAGTGGTTAAAGGTCAAGGTCATCCTTCAAGGTCAGAGGTCAAATATATGTGGCCCAAATCGCTTATTTTATAAATACTTTTAAAATATTGAAGATAGCATCTTGATATTTGGCATGCATGTGCATCTCATGGAGCTGCACATTTTGAGTGGTGAAAGGTCAAGGTCAAGTCATCCTTCAAGGTCAGAGGTCAAATATATGTGGCCCAAATCGCTTATTTTATGAATACTTTTGCAATATTGAAGATAGCAACTTGATATTTGGCATGCATGTGTATCACATGGAGCTGCACATTTTGAGTGGTGAAATGTCAAGGTCATCCTTCACAAGGTCAAGGTCATCCTACAAGGTCAAACATCATATAGGGGGACATTGTGTTTCACAAACACATCTTGTTTTCAACGAGTTTCGTTTAATTTATTTGAAAAGAAAGCGGAAAAGAAATAAGGCAAAAACGGTGTGAATAGGTTTTATGTAACTCTGACATTCGGTATCCATAAGTTAGATTAATTAATTGTATACCATTTTAATCGCGGAAATGCGGTCTTGACAAGAGCAACAGGAAACTTCAATGTGTAGAATTACCAAGATCACCCTTATGGAGCATTTATTTATTTAAAAAAAATGGAAATGTTATGTTAGAAATAACTACGCATTATTAAGTATGAATTATATCACGTGTGCTTATAGAATAATATAGAAGATTGGTACCAACTTTGCGTAACTTAACGAAATCCCTGTTATAAATCGAGTTTTGTGTGTGTCAGAAACAAGTGAAAACGATTATATGTTTCTATTTTAATAGTATCGAATCAATAAATGCCACATAATAAGATTTATTATTACTGATATAACCAATAAATGCCGATCTTGGGAGAAGTCGGTACCTGCGCCAGCGTCTGATACAGGTAGCTTTACTGAATTCCCCTTCATACAGCGCTACTTTATATTTGAATGACCAAACTTATTGTGCTGTCTTGCACTTTCAATTAAAGTGATTGATAAATGTCCCATAAGCAATGTTTAATATTATTAATATCACTTTTATACGTAATAACATGTGGGATTTTGGTACACTCTGTGTCAGAAAGCCTGTAAAACTTCACCGAAATCCCAGTTTAAAGCGCTATTTTGTTTCAAATACACGAGTGGAAATGTTTCGTAAATAACATGGGTAAATGCCGTTGAAGAAGTGTTAATTTATTGCTAATACCAATATCACACGTTATAAGAGGTTCGATTTCGGTCAGCGCGCAAGCGTTTGAGAGCGTTATTCATGTACCGAAAAACCCGTTATAATTAGCTGATGTTCTCTATATATATATTTTTTGCATTCGCAGAATAACTTAATGACACAAACCCTTATACAAGTGTCATATGGTGTCAAAAAGTCCATTAAAATAATCCGGAATATTGCGTTAATCTACATGCAGTATATAGGCAATGAAGCCACTTTGGTGTTCGCTTGTCTAGGTTTGCTACCAACTGAGCCACGTGATTAAGTGGGCGGAGCAATCATAGATAAGGCGTCATGTCAATTGGGAATAAGACATCAAACTGGGAATGGGCATTATTTTTAAGATTTTCTCAAACAAAACTATTCATTTCATGATCTGAATTTATGTTTGTACTATTTTATCTATACTTCAAGCTTAATAAGCAATTTTCTATTACTTTCATTTACAGTGAATTTTTTTAATTTTTTGAAAAAAATAATTTTAACTGAATTTTTTAAACTGTGTTCATGCGTCGCATGGACACAATCTCATTTTATTAGGATTTTTAAAAAATCAATAAAAATCCAGTTTTGTAGTAAAATCAATTTGAATAATGTTATTATATATGCACATTTATATTTTAATTATATTTTGTAAAACTCAATAAATACAACTTGTAAAGCTGAGTATTATGCACTGTTAAAAAGCACAATTTATTCCCGAATTGATGTCTGATTCCAACTTCACATAATACTGTGTTCAAGTCACTATGTAAAACTGCATGATTACAAATCGATGTCTTATTCCAACTTCACATAATACTGTGTTTAAATCACAATGTAAAACTGGATTATTACAAATCTTATAAAAACTCTAGAGGCCAAATTGATTCTATAATGCTCATGAAAGCATTTGTTTCAATGATATCTCGGCTGATTTGAAAACTTTTGAAGTAATAACATATGTCCAAATGATTTCAAGGTTGAGTTCAAAGCTAGATCACTAGGTCATATTTGAAGAAAATATTATGCACACACAGTAGAAGTATAATATGTTTCCTCAATATTCTAGAAACTTGCTGGACATTTATTTGTGTTATTTCTCCACAAAATAAGATATGATTTAATAAACATGTCTTCAATGCGGCGGGTAGTTTTGCTTATAATGCTACAGTAAAATTACATGTATCTTTTTTCACTCAAGAAGTCACACATGTAACCCGCTTCTAATAAAACTTGCTCAAAACATTGATAAAGTGTGCTGTCATAATATCTGTTCTGCATAAACATTAAACAATTTTTTAAATGACCACCAGATGTTGGGGCTGTTTTAATCACCAGGCCAGGAAGTGCTATAATTGTAATCACCCTTTTCGGTGTAGTTCGGTGTGTGGCTGTAGTGTTAGTGTCCGTTTTGTACCATCTTTGTTACCACTTTAGATTCACATTTTAATATATTATCAATGGAACTTTAAACTTTGTTAGAATGTTTATCTAGACAGTATTAAGGCCAAATATGAATCTGATTCATGTGCGCGGCCGGCGCATACAAAACTTCATTATTGAATACGCCTGAAATTGGTGCCAAGATTTCACGTTGCATGCAGCACAACCGTGTATATGAATTCATTACACATCATATGTTTGGCCTATAACAAAGGCTTATTAAATAAAGTAATTCCAATGTTTTTCACACTGTCATACACCGTATAAAAACAGATGTGTATGCACTGTTTGAAATTCTTAAAAAATGATTTAAAAGTTATTGGTAAAAAGCATCACTTACCGGTGTGTTTACATCCATTGACATGAATTAGTGAAAAAAGCATCACTTACCGGTGTGTTTACATCCATTGACAAGAATTAGTGAAAAAAGCATCACTTACCGGTGTGTTTACATCCATTGACACGAATACGTGAAAAAAACATCACTTACCTGTGTGTTTACATCCATTGACATGAATTAGTGAACCCTTTTAAGTCATGTGATCCTGCTTCCTGAATATATGTCAAGGCCGAGTTCAAATTTTGTGTCATTTGTGTGTTGAAAGTAGTTTACCAAATGAACAATAAGAACATCCTTTGTGCAACTACATAGACCATATTTCATGACTCATTTTGGAAACAACTCAGAATGTGTATCGGTATCTTGACTATATCTAGGCCAAGTCTGAAAGTGGATAACATGCGTCTAGAAACAATGTCACCAAGTCAAATCTTAAACTAAATTCTGAACACTCCAGTGGGGTCAACAATAGACCACCAGTTGAAGCCTTCCACAAATTATGTCCAGGAACTCAGATTAGCCCTTAAAGGGACTGTCAACCACGACGACGAAGAAAAGTTGTAAAATACCGTATGTTTTTACCATTATATGTTTATATTGATTAAAATAGCACGACTGGTATAATACATAACTTGAAAAAAGTTGTTAAGTTTTCATATTTTTAGTATATTCGGTAATAAATTTTACTGGGTATGTCTACCAGGTAACTACCAGGCAAAAATATAAATAACGCCAGTAGATTGAACATCATCGTCACGTGCTAAACCCAGGAATGCAAATTGTGCATGCGTAGTGAATTGTATATATCTTATATGTAAAATGATCAATATACTTGCGTTATTTATAGTGTGTATATCGTTATGTCACATATTTTCGCGATGTACTTTTGATTTCACATCGTGAACTTGTATTTCCTAATATACTGAAAATATGAACTTTTTTCAAGTTATGTAATATACCAGTCTTGATTTTTTAATCAATATAAACTAATAATTGTAAAAAAATGCGGTATTTTACAACTTTTCTTTTCTTTCTAGTCGTGGTTGACAGTCCCTTTAAGGGCCATGATGGCCTTCTTTATTCATACTATGTTTTTTGTTTAATTATAATATGACATGATATTTACATTCTTTATACTCAGAAGAAAGTCAAGTGTGGGCTATTATGCAACCAATTATGATGGGAGCTAAACATTTTGAAACTATTATATTCAAAGAAATGGTTTCATAAATGATAACATGTTTAAATGCAAGATCAGTTCGCCATATTGATGCCAAAATTGCTATGTGCCTTCTCATTTCAATGTCATATGATACCTTTTTGCACCAAGGGGGCAAATTATACTTTTGAAAAATCACTTGAAATTTGTCCATTGCTTTACATTAGACGGTAACAAGAATTTATCTCTTGATTAAAAATTATGGAGTTTCAATATTTGTCAATATACTTGTGATTTGTGTCAAAATGGTTGAGTGTATGTGTGTATGTGCTAGTCCATTGTTAATTTTTACAGTATTTAACAATAAGTATGAATTACCACATCATTCTTCATCTATTTATTAATGAAGCTAATGCCAATTTATGCAAGAAAGCAATAAGTACAGAGGTATTAAGTTCTCATAATTTATAAAAAAAAGAAAAATATTATACTAAAAGAGACATATAAACGGCTTATGCAAAAACATATTTTATTTTATACTTAGATTGCCATTTCATAAGAATTATTTCAATTTGAAACACTGAAAACACTGAATGTCTTAATAAAAACACACTTTGTCCTGTGGCACTTTAATCAGTGTAATAATGATGAGTTAAATATTCATAACTCTATGTTATACACATGCATTCTAGTAATGACATTGCTAAAGAGTGGTAATAGCATTATAATGAATAAATGCACAATTTGTTGTTCAATGCGGTCTGCATTATTTCCCAAACACTCAGTAGATAGATACATATTTATTTATATATTTTTATTTTAATAATAATCCATATAGTATTGCCTCTAGAAAAGTAACATGTGAATTGATGTAACATGCATTGTTATTGTATGTGCCTAAATATTTTTTTTGTTAAAATGCCCCTTTAAATTTGTATTATAATTAATATCGTTTCGGGGTAAACAGTTGGTTATTGGTCAGTTGATTACTATTCAATCACTTACTGTCTCCTGTGTGGTTGTTTTTCAGACTATGCTTACAAGTAACTCCATTACCTCAGGCTGCCAGAGGGAAGTCAACCAACTTCAAGAACCTGTCTGTCAGCACGGAAAATACTCTTTCACAAATGAAACAATGTCAGACGTATCAGGAGGACAGAATGATGTCTCTTAAGGTTTCATACAAAGAACATGAGAGGCTTATTGTGGATGGTTTGCGTGTGAATATAATATCGTATTTACGCGAATGTGAAACCAGCACAGTTAATACAAGACATGTATATATGCAAAACCCAATCAGTGAAATGCGTGAGGAAATCAAGTATTTATTAGCAGATTTTGAGAAAAGCACTATTAAGGAGAAGAAAGAAGAGCTAAACCTGAAACAAGCTCCTCTCAAAGTTGTGAGAAACAGCTGTATTAGACTTCAATATGAATTGTTCCATCTCCATGTAGCCATACCGAAAGTACTGGGTAAAGAACCCTCTTTTATTGCCAGGAAAAAATGTCTGGAAAATATACAACAATCTGATATATTTATAAAAGAGAACTTTTCAAACAAGGTGTTCACTGTGAATGGGAAGTCTGTCCACAATGTGAAAATGCGAAGTGATTCAGACGAATGCAGGATCACAGCAGTATGTGCTCTCCCAAATGGACAGGTCCTGGTTGCAGACTACTTTAATAAGACAGTAAAGCTTCTGAACCAGCAGTACCATGTGGTGAGTCACTTGGATTTCAGGGATTCGCCAGAGGACATGTGTCTTATCACACCCACTGAGGTTGCAGTGGCTATGGATGATGAGGTCCAGTTTATCACAGTAAGCCAGAGCCAACTTGCCAGAGGCAGGAAGCTTAAGTTACAACATGATTGTAATGCTATTGCCTACCTTCATGATGACCTATATATCTGCTCTGGTACTGCCCTGTACAAGTACAGATTGAGTGGCAAACAGGTCTGCAGACTGTATGAAGATACATCAGCTTATTCAACAGGTAAGAATCATGGTGGATTCATCCTAATAACATGTGTGATATGTACAGAGATTTTCTAGCCATTTTAAGAAAAAGAGTCTCGTCAAATTGATATTTTTAAAATGGATAAAATGGCACATTGGGGAATTTCGTAATCGACTAAATGGACCGATTTTTTCTTAACAACAAATATTCGGTCTTTTCGAAACTAAGGGTAAACAAGAGTTGTCTCGCATTCAGGTAGGTATCGGGTAACAAGTAAACGAACCAAAAGAAAACAAGTTATCATATGCTTCTCAGATCTCTGAAATCGTAATATTTACTGTTCATTTCAATTTACGTATACAGTTATTTCTTTATTGATTGATATACTTATATACTAGTTTGTGTTCATTAGTATTTTAATGTATTGCCATATAACTTTGCAACCAAAAGCTCTTCATCAGTATAAGTTAAGCACCACTGATAATTAAGCTTTCTGCTTTTAAAACTGTGCCTGTTTTATTATTTAATTGATTCCCAACATTTATTACGTTCTTGTCAAGTATTTCATTGATTCATTCACCTCAGTAATGTGGGTTTATTTTAAATATTAAATATTCTTCTGTCACTGTCACACTTGACTATCAGTTTCTGAAAGAAAAATTGTTTTAACAGCAATTGCATACCAGTTAACTTAGTACATTATTTTCTTGAATTTACGGTTAATACATTATGATGTTTTTTAACTGATTTTTTGGTTTAAATATCTTCTTTATTATACTGTGTGAGAGTGTTGTGATTGGTCATAGAAAGTTCAGTGTTGTGTTGTTTATTTTGAATGTCCACTGACAAAATTAATTGACTTCTTCTTCGAATACAGCACTCCTAGCACTCTCTTATACTACGGTTCATTACATTCACCTTTGCCGTGGGCTTACGGACTACTTTCTACCGCACGTGTCTTTTAGTCACATGATCATAGTCGCATATTCAAAATGGCAGTGCCCATCAGCTTTGCTTTATCTGATAGTATTTGAAGTTTACAACTGGGCACATATGCTATTAAATTTTATTTCATGCACATATTTAACTAAATGCATATTGCAATATTAACAATGAGTCAAAGCTGTATATCTGTATTAGAAAATAATATAATACTATACAGAAGCATCAATAATTAGTTGCTGCTTTGACAAGATATTGAGTGAATGAGAAATGTTGAATATAAATATTGACCAAAGTAAACAGTCTGTTAATGTTTTACCAATGCAATGCCAGTTTGGTACACATAGACCCTGAAGATGTTTACTCAAACTAATTCTATGTTAAAATACACATCTTAAAATAAATTGCAGGCCAACATCAGTACAGTTGTTTTGTTATTGTTGTTTTAACAATATACATTTCATTGTCCCATGCTTTTCCTGACAGGGGACAACTAGAAGCATCTATCATACACTTACAAGTTCATTCAGGAATAATGTTTAAAAATACAAAATTATATAAGAGAAATATGACATTCTGTCAAAACAATACAGAATCAAAACTGCACAGCATCAAATTAACCTTTACATGATCTTTTAAATAAATAATAAATTGCAATACTTGTAATACTCATGCCCTTTCCCCCGGCTCTTTAAGCACCTTAGTGCCTGAATCTTTAATTTATTACTTTATCTCACCAATTTGTGTTGCTGTAATTCTTCAATATCATGAAAGACATTAAAGATTCATCAGGTTTTTAAAGGCTGATTAGTTTAAATATATATTTGTTCAATTATTGCACTTTCTTAAGTACAGTAACATATGGTTAAGTGCCTAACATTAAATAAATTCAAAGGAGTAACCCAGTACCCTGTAAATCACACATATTTTCCTCTGTGCAAATTTCTGGAGAAAGACCTGCATTGCTGATACAGTAGTGCATGTCCTTGTTTTGTTCAATGTCAATATCATTATTCAGGATATTCAGAAGGTTCAGCATTGCATCAAAGTACACACATTTAAACAAACATGATTACATATAACAGGATTTTTTAGGTATTCTTCGCAAGTGTAAAGGATGAGTTCAATAATAGAAAGCAATACTAGAAAAAGGGACGGTCGCTAGGGGGGTGTAAATTCAAATGTCCTTAATTAATACTTTTTATGCCCCCAGATCGAATGATCGGGGGTATATTGTTTTTGGCCTGTCTGCCTGTCTTTCTGTCTGTCATTCTGTCCCAAAACTTTAACCTTACAGGAAAGTTTTGCAATAACTTGAAATATTGAACATAGCAACTTTATATTTGGCATGCATGTGTATCTCATTGAGCTGCACATTTTGAGTGGTGAAAGGTCAAGGTCATCCTTCAAGGTCAAAGGTCAAAAATATAAAACTTTACATAGTAGAGTTTTGCAATAACTTTTGAGATATTGAACATAGCAACTTGATATTTGGCATACATGTGTATCTCATGGAGCTGCACATTTTGAGTGGTGAAAGGTCAAGGTCATCCTTCAAGGTCAAAGGTCAAAAATTTAAAAATTTAATATAGTAAAGTTTTGCAATAACTTTTGAAATATTGAACATAGCAACTTGATATTTGGCATGCATGTGTATCTCATGGAGCTGCACATTTTGAGTGATGAAAGGTCAAGGTCATCCTTCAAGGTCAAAGGTCAAAATTTAAAAACTTTTTCACTATTTAAGATAGCAACTTGATATTTGGCATGCATGTGTATCTCATTGAGCTGCACATATGAGTGATGAAAGGTCAAGGTCATCCTTCAAGGTCAAATGTTAAATTTATGGCGTCTGTCCGTCCGAAAACTTCACCATTGGTCATAACCTTTTCAATATTGAAGATAGCAACTTGATATTTGGCATGCATGTGTATTTCATAAGGCTGCACATTTTGAGTGGTGGAATGTCAAGGTCAAGGTCATCCTATAAGGTCAAAAAAACAAAACAAAAAATTTCAAAGCGGCATTCTCATGAAGCTGCACATTTTTATGCCCTCTTCAAAGAAGAGGAGGTATATTGCTTTGCTCATGTCGGTCGGTCAGTCCAGCAGGTTCTTGTCAGCCGATAACTCAAGAACGCTTTGGCCTAGGATCATGAAACTTCATAGGTACATTGATCATGACTTGCAGATGACCCCTATTGATTTTGAGGTCACTAGGTCAAAGGTCAAGGTCACGGTGACCCGAAATAGTAAAATGGTTTCCGGATGATAACTCAAGAACGCATACGCCTAGGATCATGAAACTTCATGGGTAGATTGATAATGACTCGCAGATGACCCCTATTGATTTTGAGGTCACTAGGTCAAAGGTCAAGGTCACGGTGACCCGAAATAGTAAAATGTTTTCCGGATGATAACTCAAGAATGCATACGCCTAGGATTATGAAACTTCATGGGTAGATTGATAGGTCAAAGGTCAAGGTCACGGTGACCCGAAATAGTAAAATGGTTTTCGGATGATAACTCAAGAACGCATATGCCTAGGATCATGAAACGTCATAGGTAGATTGATCATGACTCGCAGATGACCCCTATTGGTTTTGAGGTCACAAGGTCAAAGGTCAAGGTCACGGTGACCCGAAATAGTAAAATGATTTTCGGATGATAACTCAAGAACGCTTTTGCCAAGGATCATGACACTTCATAGGTACATTGGTCGTGACTCCCAGATGACGCCTATTGATTTTCAAGTCACTAGGTCAAAGGTCATGGTCACAGTGACAAAAAACGTATTCACACAATGGCTGCCACTACAACGGACAGCCCATATGGGGGGCATGCATGTTTTACAAACAGCCCTTGTTAATGGTGGAAGTTCAAGGTCAAGGTCATCCTACAAGGTCAAAGGTCAAAAAAAAAATCAAAGCGGCGTTATCATGAAGCTGCCATTTTGAGTGGTGGAAGTTCAAGGCCAAGGTCATCTTTCAAGGTTAAGGTCATCCTTCAAGGTCAAAGGTCATTTTTTTATATTCAAAACAGCGTTATCATGAAGCTGCAAATTTTGAGTGGTGGAAGTTCAAGGTCAAGGTCATCCTTCAAGGTCAAAGGTAAAAAAAATATATTTCAAAGCGGAGTTCTCATGAAGCTGCACATTTTGAGTGGTGGAAGTTCAAGTTCAAGGTCATCCTTCAAGGCCAAACGTAAAAAAATGAATTTAAAAAAATCAAAGCGGCGCAATAGGGGGCATTGTTTTTCTGACGAACACATCTCTTGTTTCTTTCATACACTTGCATACTTTTCCATTAATAATAAATGATTAAAATAAAAAGGAAAACACAACTTGACTTTTAATGTTTAATCCCTCATGTTCAGCTTTATTTATTTTTCAACATACAGTACCATACCAATAGCATATTTTTGAGTCTCTTTTCTATCTTAACCATAATAAATATACATGTACATGCAAGCACTTCAAGATAAAAATATTCTAGCATTAAAATTTGATCTCACCATTTTATCTATATGAATGCTATTCATAATCATGAATTCTATTATTATGAATTGGTACATAATATTGCACTGATAAATGTAAACATTGATTGAGTGAAGTTTAGTTATTAAACAATAACTGTGATAATTTACTCATTACTATTATATTGTAATAATTACAATTAACTAATTAAGATAATACATGTTTATGGTATTTTTGTTTAAAAAATATTAACTTATATTGTGAATAATTTGTATATGGGGCCTATTGTACCACAAGCTTTTTCAGAATATCAACTTGGCTTGGAAATATAAAACTTTAAACAAATTTCATGATACATGTACATTACATTAATTAAGAATGGTTCTAAATGAAATCTTAGTTATTTATCAAAATTAAAGATAACACATATATCCTAGTAAACCTGTTTAAAGGAAAGTGTAAGAAAATTTGACCTCTTTCCAATTGGGTTGACTGGAAAGTATTTTCTCTTGAAATACAAGGGAAGGAATTAAGAATTCAGCAACGTTAAGCATTTCATTTATCATAATAAATTATATCTGTAAGTGGCAATAAGACCTAGAACTGCAGTTTATACATTTATAGTTTTAAGCAATGTGAACAGAAACAATCATCTACTATTCTACATGTACATGTAGGTTAGTCAATTTACTCAGAACTTGATATAAATGACCAATAGTATGATCCCACAATGGTGGCAGTTCCAAATTAGCAAGTTACCGGTAACCATTAATAGTGATCAAGAAATTAACTATATATTTATTAATTGTACACATGTAAACAGCATAATCCTAGACACTGGCCCTGATAGCCAGGGGTAAAAGATTCGAGTTCCGGATTGGCTGTACAATTGTCCCATCCTGCAACATTTGGTGCCCAATGTGGGACCATGGCGCAATCTATTCTTAACAAAATCTGTTCATGGTTTGAATGGATCAGGTTTACAATGATCCCAGTGACTTGAATTCTCGAAAAAAATCCAGCTTGGCAGAGGAGAATGTTAGTGCACGAACTTAGTGATTGTCACTAAACGGGAGATGTTTTTTGGCATTTAGCTCAATCAGAAAAGCAAGGGGTCCCTGGTTAAAATCCCGGGCTGGCTGCACAATTTTCTCATCCTGTGTCATCAAAACATAAAATACCATAGTATATTTAAAATGCCCAGTATGCATTATGCTTGAGCATTAATTATGTGTATAATTTTTACCACAGGAGTTTGAAATTCTATACATGAAGCTAATCTTGTGGCCAAATAATAAAAATAGACCCCTATATAGTAAGTCTATATACTATATTAGTATATAGGGGTCTAGTTTTTTATTATTTAGCCATTAGATTATTAGCTTCATGGAGAGAATTTCAAACTCCTGTGATTTTTACTGAAAAGCATTAAAAGCAAAATATTGAACAAGCACAGAAGTAACATTTCTAAAGTAATTAATGGTGCTTGGTAAGCATTAAAGGGGCCTTTTCACAGATTTTGGCATGTTTTGAAGTTTGTCATTTAAAGCTTTATATTGATATATTGATAAATGTAAACATATTGGATCTAAAAAGCTCCAGTAAAAAATATAGAATAAAATTTTAAAAAAGGGAAAAGTGGAAAATTCTAAAAATGAGCAATATCTCTGTATCCCATAATTTTTAGAAATGTCTGCAAAAATATGTAATTAGATATATGCTCGTTTATAATGAACCAAAAAAGTTTCCAACAGTTTTTTACAGATACCTGAAGTGTTTCATTTTGACATCAAAGAAAAATACTTATAAATTCATATGGACACAGTAACAATAAAAACTATTTTCATATTATTCTTCAAGTCTTTGTTGGTTCATTATATAAACACATGGCCAATTGTTTAGTTTTAATCAATTGGGAAATAAATATGGACTGTTGTGATAAATATATCAATCTATACTTATATGGCCTGTGATATATGTGATTTGAAAGTATATGTTACTGTCACATGTGACTGTACATAGTACTCAAAGAACAACAATACAATGAAAAGATACAACTCATTCAAAATTAACAAATGTTTTATTTATCAATACAATACTTGCAATGAAGAGTTTTTTTTTTCATTATGTTGCATCACAATTCAAATAATTTGTTTATTATGTCATTGAAACTCATCAACAGGTCAACTTTTTTTACGCCTTCTCAATCTTAACAGTTTTCAGTTTTTCAGAACATAACTCGTAGGCACCAAATTCAATCTATGTCAAAAACAAAGAATTAAAAATAACGAAAGTTGGCAAGCCAGTATAAAACATGATTTTATCGTCTGAGGCATTAACATATTTGATGGCTATTTCTGATTTGTAGCTCCATTGGCCAAAGGCCAGCGGAGCTTATATCATGGTCCTGTGTCTGTCGTGCGTCCATCCGTGTGCTTACTTTTCCTTCAAACACCTTATTCTCCTAAACTACTGGTCCAATTCTGATGAAATTTCTCAGGAATGTTCCTAGGGTAAACCTCTTTCAAATTTGTTCAAATTATGCCCCTGGGGTAAAATTTGACCCTGCCCAGGGGGTCACAAAATAAAAAAAATCATATAAGGCCTATTTTGTAAAAACTTTCAAACTCTTCTCGTCCATAACTATTGGGCATAGGGCTATCAAATTTAGTATGTAGAGACATCTAATAGTCCTCTACCAAATTTGTTCAAATTATGCCCCTGGGGACAAATTTGACCCTTCCCCAGGGGTCACAACATTGAACATATGCTTATATAGGGTCTATTTTGTGAAAACTTAAAAAATCTTCTCGTCCATAGCCATTGGGCCTATAGGGCTACCAAATTCGGTATGTAGTGGCATCTTATAGTACTCTACCAAGTTTGTTCAAATTATGCCCCTGGGGTCAAGTTTGACCCTGCTCCGAGGGTCACACAATTGAACATATGCTTATATAAGGCCTTTTGTGGGATTTTTTTTTTAATCTTCTTGTCCATTACCGTATGGCATAGGGCTACCAAATTTGGTATGTAGTGACATGTTATAGTTCTCTTCTTAGTTTGTTCAATATGCCCCTGGGGTAAAATTTAAAACTGCCCCGGGGGTCACAAAATTGAATATATGCTTATAAAGGGCTTGTCAATAACCATTGGGCCTAGGGCTACCAAATTTAGTATGTAGTGACATCTTATAGTCCTCTACCAAGTTTGTTTATATTATGCCCCTGGGGTCAAATTTGACCCTGCCCTGGGGGTCACAAAATTGAACATACGCTTATATGGAGTCTATTTTGTGAAAACTTTAAAAATCTTCTTGTCCATAAACATCAGGCCTAGGGCTATCAAATTTGGTATGTAGTGACATCTTATAGTTGTCTACCAAGTTTGTTCAAATTTTATTCCTTGGGTCAAATTTGACCCTGCCCCGGGGTCACAAAGTTGAACATATGCTTATATAAGGTCTATTTTGTGAAAACTTAAAAAATCTTCTTGTCCATAACCATCTGGTCTGGGGCTGTCAAATTTGGTATGTAGTGACATCTAATAGTCCTCTACCAAATCTGTTCAAATTTTATCCCTGGTGTCAAATTTGATCTTGCCCCGGGGGTCACAAAATTGAACATATGCTTATATAATGCCTATTATTTTCCGTAAAGCCTACGGCTTTCACATGTATACTGAGCATATCGGGATGACGATATCAAGTGATCCGCATTTTAAACGAACGCTTTAAACACCACGTGACTCACCCGGATGTTCAACCCGTTTCTTACCATTAATCGTTTTGGCGTGTTATCGAGTGGTTCGGTCGATTTTACTGTGTAGCAAGGTAATTACCCGTTGAAATATTTTGATTTATTTGTTTAAATAGTTTACTATTGCCTTACTAAGGACGTTGTCCTAGTATTTTATTTGTTTTTGGTAACAATTAAGAGATAAAATGGAGGACGAGCTTTCGCTCAAAGAAGACACTGAATTTTCGGGATTCGGGTCTGATGAATGTGTTTCGCCTGTGGCTCCACAAAAGACATTAAAGTCTGTAGTTACTAATGTTACTAATAAAACGAAAGGCAAGGCAGTTGGTACGAAGAGTGCCAACAATAAATGTACAATTAAAAGTAAAGTAAAAAAGACTGACAGAAATAAGTCGTCAGCTTCTACAAGTACATGTACAAATTCAAAATCAAGTTCAAATGTGTTGGATTTTTCTAAATTGTCCAAGCAAGAAATTGACAATCTGAAAGTGGCTCTTGGACTTGGTTCTGTTGACGTGGTCACGGAAAATGATGACATTGCTCAGTATGGCCAAAATTTAGATCATTTGCCAAACATCCATGTGCAATTTGACCATGATCAAAGTGACAATGATGTAGAATTAGATTACAATAACAATAATAGCAGGAATATTGGAGCTGATTTTTCAGCAGCTTTGTTTGACGGTAAGGATGATAATCCTACCTCAGAGGATTTTTGGGATTTGCCAAAGTTAAGGGCACCTGAAAAGGGAGCTGCCATTTCCCAATCTTTGGCTAAGTTGATAAACACTACTTGTTCTGCTCAGTGTGACACTGATTCAATTGTGGCTAAGTATAAACTGCCAGAAAATTGTGTCAATCTTGGAGCACCTTTGGTTAATAATGAACTTTGGAAAGTCTTAGACAAAAGAGCAAGGTCACAAGATCGGGGAATGGTAGAGATCCAGAATTTGGCAGCAACAGGAATTGTGCCTATGATTAAGTTGGCGGAGATGTTTAAAACTCAGATTTCAAGTAGTCCTGAAGCTAGGACATTAGTTTCTGACATCATGACAATAATGGGCCAAGTACAGTATAACCTGTCTCTTAGACGCAGGTATATGATTAGACCAAACATAAACAAAAAGTATTCCAATCTTTGTAATATTAACACACCGGTTTCCTCAATGTTGTTTGGTGACGACATTAGCAAAGAGATTAAGAATTGTGACAATGGTGTTTCTTTGGGAAAGGATATGAGAATGCGAGAACAAGGGTACTCTGCAAGACCCTTTAGAGGCTCTCGGGGTAGAGGTTTTTATCCTGCTACCTTCACTGGAGGTTTTGAACCCTCTCATGCCATGAGGTTCACACCATACCCTCAAAGGGGTTCATACAGAGGGGCATCTCGATCATTTGGTGCCAATAGAAGAGGGAGATCCACTTTCCCCACTGCTACTGTTACTATGGCAGACCAGTCAAAAAACTAGTGGTGAGTACTGTGGGAAAATTGAAGTTTCATGTGCAAGCATGGGAGCAATTTACACAAGATTCTTGGATTTTACAAGCTATTTCTGGCTATAAAATTGAATTTCATACTCAACCGGTTCAATATGTCATTCCAAATGAAATTCCATTTAGTCTTGACCAATTACAAATTGTTAATGAGGAAGTCAATGTTTTACTTAAAAAAGGAGCGATTGTACGTTCAAGTGATGAAGACAATCAGTTTATTTCTACTATTTTTATAGTGCCTAAGCCTAATGGAAAGTATAGACCAATAATTAATTTGAAATATTTAAATGAATTTATTGTTTATGAGCACTTTAAACAAGAGACGTTTAAAATGGTTTTGGATCTCATTCAGAAGGATGATTATTTTACGAGTATAGATCTGCAGGATGCATATTTTTCAGTACCCATACATGAACATGATCAAAAGTTTTTGAAGTTCAGATTGAATGGAGCTCTCTACAAGTTTGTATGTCTGCCGTTTGGGTTATCCCCAGCACCAAAATTATTTACAAAAATTTTACGGCCAATTTATGCTTGGTTTAGATTTATGGGAATCAGATGTTCTTATTATATTGATGATTCAATTAATATGCATCAAATTAAAGAGATCTGTTTACAGAATTCAAACAGAATTCTAGACACGTTGAGATTGTTGGGATTCACTATAAATGTTGATAAGTCAGTGTTACATCCTTCTCAGAAAATAGTATTTTTTGGTTTTGTTATCGATTCTGTCCAGTTTATGGTGTTTTTAACAGTTGAGAAAATACAGAGGATTGTGACTGATGCTGAAACTTTATTGCATACTAGGCATGTGAGAGTACGTGAAATTGCTTCTTTCATAGGCAGACTAGTTAATGCATTTTTTGCAATTCTTGAGGCGCCTTTGCATTATCGATGTCTTGAGCGCGATAAGTTGAAAGGGCTTGGAGATACCAATGACTTTGATAATGTTATCGAGTTAAGTAATGAAAGTAAGGATGAGTTAAAATGGTGGGTCAAGTATGCTGTCTCTAGAAACGGAAAGATTATAAGGCAAAAGGATATTTTGTATCGCTTAGCAACTGATGCATCTTTGGAAGGCTGGGGTTGTTCTCTGGCAGAGGGTGAACAACATGCTAATGGTAGATGGAGTGAAGAAGAATGCATACATTCGATTAATTATTTGGAGTTATTATCCATCTTTTATTCTTTGCAATCCTTATTTTCTCGTTACCATGATATTCACATTCAGATTCAAAGTGATAATGTTTCTGCTGTGTCTTATGTTACAGATATGGGAGGAATGAATTCACTCCCTATGGATTGTCTAGCTAAACGCATTTGGGAATGGTGTTTAGAGAGAAATATTTTATTTCAGCAATATATATTCCGGGAAAGACTAATATTAAAGCAGATTTCTATTCTAGAAATTTTTCAAATTCTACGGAATGGATGTTAAAACCTGATATTTTCTTTAGAATTTGTAAACACTTTTTTCAGCCAGACATAGACCTTTTTGCATCCAGGCTGAATAAACAATTGGATAAATTCGTTTCATGGTTCCCAGAACCAGGAGCTTATGGTGTTGATGCTTTTTCTATGTCTTGGAGAGAAATGAAGCCATATATTTTTCCACCATTTAATTTGATCAGCAAAATAGTTAATAAGATTATTTCTGATGAAGTAGATCAGGCAATTTAAGTTTGTCCCGAGTGGAAAAGCCAATCATGGTATCCCTTGGTATTGTCTAATCTAATCTCTTTGCCAGTCAGGTTACCAAGGCATCTGGACCTGTTGTTTCTTCCCCACAACAGCATGGTGCACCCTCTAAGTCGATCGCTGAAGATGGTCGTGGTTATTTTATCTGGCAGTCGTTGGCGAGTGGGGAAGTTTCACGAGGAGCTGCGAATATTATCCTGTCAGCCTGGAAGCCAGGGACCAGAAAGCAATACGGTTTGGCCAGGGAAAAGTGGTACTTATGGTGTTATTCAAGGGCTTTCAGTCCCTTTCAAACAACTGAAGGTGTAGTAGTATCTTATTTGTATGACCTTCATAAGGATAAAAAATCTTATTCAGTGTTAAATACTCATAAGGCCATGTTATTGCAGACATTACCATTTTTTGGTAACACTTGGTGTTCTAATGTGTTTTTGATTACTAAATTTATGAAAGGGATATTTAATATTTGTCCAGCTCTTCCTAGATATAGGTTCACATGGGATGTGAGTACTGTTCTCAAGTTTTTACGGACTTTGTATCCATTAAATAAATTGTCTATGAAAATGTTGACCCTTAAGGTGTCTGCTTTAATAGCATTATCGTGTGCCCCAAGGGCTCAGACTTTAGTGTCACTTAATCTTGAGTATATGAAGACAAGTAATAATAAGGTTTATTTTGTATTTCCTAATCATCTTAAAACCACAAATAAGCATAATAATTATCAGTTAGTTTTAGAACATTTTCATGATGAGAAATTGTGTGTTATGCATACAGTGTTGTTTTATGTACAGTGTACTGAAGCCTTAAGAAAGGCAAATAATTTATTAGTGTCTTATGTAACCTATAAATCTGTCACCACCAGTACTGTGGCAAGATGGCTTAGGGAAGTTTTACAACTTTCTGGCATAGACATTGGTATTTTTAAGGCTCATTCGTTTAGATCTGCAGCTACCTCTGCAGCTTATAATAAAGGGTGTTCTGTAGTAGATATTTTGAAAACTGCAGACTGGAAATCCGATAAAAACTTTTATAAATTCTATTATAGAACTGTGGAAGAGAAAGCAGTGTCATTTAATGACGCTGTATTTGGTAGTAAGTAATTACTATAAACGACTATTTGAAGTTTTTTGATGCAGATTTTGTGTCTAAACAGTTGTGTCAATTTGTTTTAAGTGGGTTGAAACTGCAATGAAAATGTATGTAGTGTTTTGTCCATTAATGGTTTATAAGTATGTTTATTATGACATACATGTTTGTTATTTTTGGGCTCGAAGACTTTTGTTTATTTAGTATGTATTTCTTTAGTAAAAGATACATGTACCTAACTGTTACTATTGTGTGTGTCTTTGGTTTTGTTGCTTGATTTAAAGATGCTCAGTATACATGTGAAAGCCGTAGGCTTTACGGAAAATAATGATCCCTCATCCAAGCTTTAGTGAAGGATGAGGGACATTATTTATAGTAAAGCCGGAGGCTTGAGCATGTATACTCCCTCCCTTTTTATACGCCCGTATAAAATACGGGACGTATTATGTGAAACCCCTTGGCGGGTGGGCGGGCGGCGGGCGGGCGGCGGGCGGCGGGCGGAAGGCATCACTTTGTCCAGACTCTAATTCAAATTGTATTCATCCGATCTTCACCAAACTTGGTCAGCAGTTGCATCTAGTTGATATCTAGGCCAAGTTCGAATATGGGTCATGCCGGGTCAAAAACTAGGTCATAGGGTCAATAAGTGCATTTTCAAAGGGGCCACTTTGTCCGGACTCTATTTCAAATTGTATTCATCCGATCTTCACCAAACTTGGTCAGCAGTTGCATCTAGTTGATATATAGGCCAAGTTCGAATATGGGTCATGCCGGGTCAAAAACTAGGTCATAGGGTCAATTAGTGCATTTTCAACGGCGCCACTTTGTCCGGACTCTAATTCAAATTGTATTCATCCGATCTTCACCAAACTTGGTCAGTAGTTGCATCTAGTTGATATCTAGGTCAAGTCCGAATATGGGTCATGCTGGGTTAAAAACTAGGTCACTGGGTCACTTAGTGCATTTCAAGGATTTAGCATGGTGTCCGCTCTCTAATTGAAGTATTTTTCTTCCGATCTTCACCGAATTCGGGCAGAAGTTGTGTCTAAATGATATCTAGGTCAAGAACAAATATGTGTCTTGGCGGGTCAAAAAATAGGCCACAAGGTCACTTAATGAATTTCAAGCGTTTAGCATGGTGTCCGCTCTCTACTTGAAGTAGTTTTCATCTGATCTTCACTGAATTTGGTCAGAAGTTGAGTCTAAATGATATCTAGGTCAAGAACAAATATGGGTCTTGCTGGGTCAAAAACTAGGTCACTTAATGCATTTCAAGCATTTAGCATGGTGTCCGCTCTCTAATTGAAGTAGTTTTCATCCTGTCTTTACCAAATTTGGTCAGAAGTTGTGTCTAATTGATATCTAGGTCAAGTTCAAATATGTGCTGCTTAATTTTCAAAAATATATCATTTTGCCACTCAAATGGTAAAGCTATCAAGTTGTCCAAAACCTTCAAACGGGCGTATCTTGTGACAGTTTGGCACTCTTGTTTATGAAATTATATTGATTGGTCTGAGATAGTTATTAAAAAGATTGTCTATGGTTGATTGGAGTTTATCAACTCTTTTTTCCCTACCCTTTGTGCTCTTGTGCTTTTTTGAAGCAACAAAACTTTGTTTTAAAGAATGGTAAGAAACGGGTTGAACATCCGGGTGAGTCACGTGGTGTTTAAAGCGTTCGTTTAAAATGCGGATCACTTGATATCGTCATCCCGATATGCTCAGTATACATGCTCAAGCGTCCGGCTTTACTATAAATAATGTCCCTCATCCTTCACTAAAGCTTGGATGAGGGATCATTTTGTGAAAACTTAAAAAAAAAAATTTTCATAACCATTAGGCCTAGGGCTACACAATGTACAGTCCTCTATATAGTTTGTTGAAATTATGCCCCAGGGGTCAAATTTGACCCTGCCCTGGGGGCCACAAAATCGATTATATGCTTATATAGTGCCTATTTTGTGAACACTTTAAAAATCTTCTTGTCCTTTAACCATAAGGCTGTGGCACTTCTAACCTTATGTGAATATATTAGTGTTTAAAGGTTCGTTTAAGTCGCATTGTGTAATTTTTTGTTTTGACTTAAATGTTCCAGGTTCGTTTAACTACTCATCAGTTTGCGAAAGAAAGCAACAAGTCTTTTTATAGCATATATAGTCTTTTATTCTTGTTTAAAATGTTTGTATATGTTGTTTTGTAAATGTATATTATTCTTATTTGTATTGTAAATGTATGTACTTCTTATTAAGAAATTGAACAAGATCAAAACAAGAAAGAAACAAGATACTCCAACACAAATATAATCCGTCCAGAAAGTAAATCTCCGTCTCTCCTGCACTTACTGTAAAGCCGTAAAATTATAATGTTTACTGTGCAAGTTGCTATCAATAATGGCTCGATTTTTTCGGCGTAAGCTGCATAAGCCAGCTTTTCACCTTAGCCTGACCTTTGTAAGTGTCCAATAAAATTCCAATAAAATTTCCCGCGGCTAGGTACGAATGAATACACTTCATTTATTCCATTGGCTGATTTGAGTATACCACCAGAACATTGGAAACATATCCCCGTCTTTGTAACACTGTTTTACTGTATGAAACAATTTTATCTCGAATGAAAAGGCTTAATAGATAGAACAGTTTTACACTCAATTCTCGACATCAATACAGTTTGTGCGTACACCTTTTATTTTCAGAGTATTACCAGCGCAAGAGCGTTTATACTTAAAAGGCTATGTTCTCATATTTAGTACTTACTTCCTTATTCCTGTCAACATGTTAACATGTAAAAGTATAAAGAGCAATGGAAGCGAGGCCTCACTTTAAAGCATTGCATTTCAACCCGCGAGGTATATCGGGTCAATTCGCGGACATTCAGAGTTTATATACAGGTCATCACCGGAGTTGGCGGCCAGTAAAATAATCGTTATATAATAAAGACGCTATCCGTGAACTAGGTGACCTGGAATTTTCTTTAGACCAGAAATATGTTAAATGAAGATATTCAGCAATATAATTATGGTATGTAAATAATAGATTCTTAATGTGTTTTTAACAATACAATGATAAATATTATTGTTGATAAATTTAACAATAATTATTCGTCCATATTGCCTAATGTACTAAAGTGATATTATGAGCATGTAACAGTTTATAGGTGTCTATCGCAACCGTTGATTATTTTTGATGTTTCTACTTCATATACACTTATATTAATTAATGCAGCATCATCATACTAAAACAATATACCAGAAAGAGAAAAATAATGCATTTGAATATCAACCGTACTTTCGTTTGACAACTGATCATGCGTTTACGAGTTGAACCTAAATTTAGTTTTAGTGCAGATTTGTTCATACGACACAAAGACACGAAATTGTTTTACCGATCATTTCAGCTTACAGGACTGGGTGGGTCACGTAAGAATATCGAATATAAAATATATTTTTATAAACAACTGGTAGCAAGGTGAGTTGCAGATAATTAATCAGTAACCACATTTTAACTAACTATTTTGACCTGTTAATTCTTTTCAGCTCAATGCAACAGTGCAAAATGCCCATAATATCACTTTAAGCATTAGCACGATGATAATTGATACTGTTAATAATCGAATCAAATAGCAATGCCCGACAAACCACTAAAACAGGTTTGTTCGAAGAACGCGCCTATAAATACGGATACTTCTCGTGTGGCCGGTTGACTCATATGTTTAAATTTCACTTCCATTCTTCTTTTGGTTTTCTGTTTTGTATCTATAGGTTTATGACCAGCAATATGTTATAATGTAAAATAAGCCGCGAAAACTCCCCGTAACATCCCGTACTGCGTGTGATGCAGCTAAGAACTGCACAGAAAAAGACATTCGCTATACTTGATCTCATTCATTAAACTATTTACGCCGTATATCTTTTTTAAAGATATTTCTTGTTTTAAAAATACCCCACTTTTATACTCATGCTTATATAAATGCTTATATAAACGGTCATGTTCCAGAAAAAGTGATCTCAGCAAGTAAACAAAACGTTCCATCACCCTGTCAGATTGGAGTATTTTTTCCTAACCCCAGTAAACAAGCAGTTTGTGACTGTTTTAACATCGGTCTGACCGCCAAATAACCAAGGCTTAAGAGCATCCCTACATGTATGATAGTTTGAATTGAATTCAGTCAGCTTACTAGGACAAAAGTGTTACAAGGCATAAGGCTACCAAATTCGGTATGAAGTGACATCTAATAGTTCTCTACCAAGTTTGTTCAAATTATGCCCCTTGGGTCAAATTTGACCCTGCGCGAGGGTCACAAAACTGAACATACACTAATGGGGCCTATTTTGTGAAAACTTTAAAAATCTTCTTGTCCATAACCATTGGGCCTAGGGCTACCAAATTTGGTGTGTATAGACATCTAATAAACTTCTACCACATTTGTTCAAATAATGCCTCTGGGTCAACTTTGACCCTGCACCTGGGGGTCACAAAATTGAATAAACGCTTATAAAGCGCCTATTTTGTGAAATCTTAAAAAAAAATCTTGTCAAAAAACATTAGGACTATTGCTACCAAATATGGTATGCAGTAACATCATTCTTATAGTCCTCTTATACCAAGTTTGTTCAAATTATCCCCTTTGGGTCAAATTTGACCCACGGGTCACAACAGTGAACATTATATACGCTCATATCTTGCTTATTTTGTGAAAACTTTTAAAATATTCTTGTCCTTAACTCTAGGACCTAGAGCTACCTCATTTTGTATGTAGTGAGATATAGTAGTCCTCTACAAAGTTTGCTCAAATTATGCCCCTGAGGTTAAATTTGACCCAACCCAGGGGGTCACAAAAGTGTACATGTGCTTAAATAGGGCCTATATTTAAGTATTTGCACATGCCAAGAATATTTGTTTCAGCCTTTTCTTCACCAGTGAAGTGATACAGGGCTATCATGGCCCTCTTGTTTGTTATTTGTAGAGATTTCATGCTTGTCAGGAGATGCCTGCCCACCGACACTTTCAGAGCTGCCATCACCGACACTGGTGTCATCAGCATGTGACCTGGCATAAATGAAATATATATATCTTATACATATTTATTTATTTATTTATTTATATATTGTATAGTTTAATGATCTTGTTGTGGCATTGTAGATATGGTGCCTGCCTAGCCATTGGGAGGCCACAAGTTTGATCCCTACTTGGGGAGGGTTCTCATGATCTTTACAAAAACACTATGTACTGGTTCTTCCCAGAAAACAGACTTGAGAGTATCTCAATAAGCCTAAAGCTTTGGATGCAGTCTAGCTAAAATGAATAAGTTTATTATTATACATACATTAATCTTAATGTAAATTTGAATGGTTTTCAATAAAGTTAATATTAATTTCCTAGTCCTACCACATAAAGTATGTTATGTTTTGTTCTCACAAAAACCATTCATGTCCATATTAAAAAAGTGGTTGTTAATCTTAAGAATCTTTTAACTAGTGGCATGTTACTGTTTAGTTAAAATTATATCTACATAAATATATACATAAACAAGCTTTCGCAGCCGAGCGTTGGCACCTGTTATGCTGTGCTCTTGTTTTAAATCCATACAATCACAAATTGGAAAAATTTTATCGCCTTAATGAACCGAATTGGCATTTATTTTTTTAATCAACAAATATTGACTCATATGGCCTTTATCTTGTTTTTTTTAATCATATAAATTATAGTTATATACTTTGTGAGATGAAAATAAAATAACAGTCGGATGTCATAGCAGAAAACCTGCTGATGTATTATAAAATATTTGTTCTATAATTCATATGTGCCCTTGAATACTACAGTGCATTGTAGCCAAAACAAGATTCAGAAATATTGATTTATAAACATGAGTAATGAAGTATTTTGACTGTCACTACATGGCATGTCTATAAATAGAAACTGAGTTCCTGGCAGTGAGACACTTTCTGACCTAGTCCTAATTTTGTGGTTTTTAAATGATTGTACATGTACAATATCTTTGATAAATTGAATAATTTCATAACATCATATAACAAAGGTACTCTTGCGGTTGTATTCTTTTATGAAGTGTTCAAATGTATGTATTAATTTCATTGTAATTATAGTAGTAGATCTATGTTCATTTAAACATTTTGCTGTTGAAATTGGTTTGGTAACTAACTAGCTAGAAAAGTGTCAATAACTGCTGTTTTGAATATTATTTTTTTTGTTATTAACACTTGAAAAACACAAATAATGTTGTAACACGGCACATGAATTATAACTGCTTTGGTCAATTTCACTTATTTCAGTACATAGTTATCACATGTATACATGTGTGGGAAATCTATTCATGCTGCACATAGTAACATGGTATAAACTGTTGATTGAACTGTGCAATTGTTTCTGTATGTGTAATTGTTTCCATCTGTGTAATTGTTTTACTTCAATTCATATCTTACTCACCAGTCGCATTTCAACATGTCAAACGTTAACACAATAGCTTTGCTACTGAAGTTTATTGTCACGCTTAACTATTGAATCATTGAAATGTATGCATATATTTTAGATGTGTAAAGGCCTCTTTATAGCAACATATGCGTAATACAAAATCACTGCAGTATGTTTAATAAGATTATTTAACATTTACAGTAATTCAATATCTTGATGTTACTCTGTTTTGCAGTATACAAGTGTGCTGTGAGTCCCACAGGAGACAGGCTGTACATCATCAGCTACTGGCAGGACAAGCTTCTCACCCTGGCCAGGGATGGCACACTCCTGGCTACATTGACAGTCCCAGCACTAGGTAGCCCACGTGGTCTACATGTGACCCCTGCAGGCCAGGTGCTGCTGGTCTGTGAATGGGGGTCCCACACTGTACTACAGGTGGGCTGGGAGGGAGAGAGTAAGCTGACTACTCTTGCTACTCAGGAGGATGGAGTGTGGTTCCCACGGTCAGTCTGCTACAGCAGCACCACATCATCCATCATTGTGGGACTGTGGAGGGACGACAACATCCTGGTGTTCAGAGTGGAATAGTGTGTACATGTATGTATTAGTTGTTGTAATTAGTGATTAGTATTTCAATGACAATGTGTTGTTTAGCATACAAACATAGTAGTGTGTGATGTTACAATACAACATTAAGTGTGTAGTTAAAGATACAAATAATTTTTGTGCACATATTGTTATCTGATTATACAATGTGAGTTTTGTTGGAACATTAGATTTAATGCATATTATGTTATTGTTGTCATAACATTTATGTAATTATGGTCCTAAAATTTAATTCTTGTAAACTTCGCATGAAAAAAACAAAGCATTTCAACTGAAAATTTAATATTTGTACAAAGATGCACATGTACATAGCAACTGAGGCTATTTTTAGACTTTCATTTCTATAAAACATGCCATGTAAGAAATGTATATGGATGAATATTTTTTAAATAAAATATGAAATTGTTTAAGTAATCTTTGGAGGAGTATATATTGATATTTTATGCAATGTTTACAGAAAGGTAACACTTGATGTGAGATTTATTTATTTGCCATATTTCATGATGTTGAACATGTCTTATTGATTTTTATTACATTTACATAAATGTGTGTGAGTCCTAAATATACATACAAGAAATAAATCAAGCTTTTCTGCTGCTCCAGTTGCTGCTGGGTCGGGACAACGATGCTGAGGATGTGGGGGACAAGCATGACGCAGAAGGTAAAAGAGACGCTTTGTCAGGCCTTTTCTTGGTCACTTTGGGAAAAAATGCAATTTTGGGATTTTTTATTTGTTTCGTGCTAAAAGTCCATTGATTTGGGAAAACACATTTAATATAAGTATTTATAATACTTCAAATTATAGGAATAAAATCCTATTATAATAGTTATAAACTTTGTTAGATCTATTTGAAACATAATTGAGATATAATTTTCATAAGGAACAGCATATAACACACTTTGGGTATGGGTCCGTTAAACAGACCCATAAATACTCAAGGAAAAGCCCTGCTTGTGTATTTCCTGTTTATTAAGATGAGGTGGAAAAGAATGGTATGAATTAACAAAAGGTAAAATATCCTTTTAAATTGTTTGTTTATTGTAAAATCATATATATTCGTCCGCATGTTATTTCGTGGTTAAAAAAAGACTTTCATGGACGTGGTAGTTAATGCATGACTTTCTCGGTTTGAAAACAATAAATATGGAATTTGTGTAAGTTATTTTCCAGTGTGTTTGTATTTAATTTGTGGATCGTTCAACCCTTAAAATCAATAAAAAATAATGTCCCGCGAATAATAGTGTTTTTGCAGTGTATAAATAAGTGAAGTGGACGAGAATGATATGATATGATTTCACAGAAGGTAAAATGGCGTCTATTCTTGTGTATATCGTGTTTTCAGTACAACTTATTTTACTTGATGATCAATAACTCAAACCCTTCTCCAGCTCTATGCTTTCCAACTTACCGATACAGACACCTCAGAAACACAACACCGCAATAATTTCTGTCATCCCCATGCAGGCCTTGAGTTTTTGTAAAGCTGTGAGATATTTAATTAAACCTATTTGATTGGAATCTATTCCATCTAATGCCGTATAGAGTCTGTTTGCGAGGAGGTGTTAAGTTTTCATTGTGTATACAGTGTTGTTTTTTTAGTCATAACAGGCCCCATCACAAAGGAGCATGATTTACATAAAACCACCATTTTTTCATGGGATATTATGCGTTCTTGTTAGTTTCATGGAATAAATGCGTTTTGCTTCATGGAGTTAACGAGTATTGAAAAGTGTAACGAAAAATAATTAAATTGGAAAATTTGTATGGGAAAATAATTAAAACAAGCAAATCCGTTGAATTGATAGCACACGCCAATATGCTTCTGGACACAAAAGTATTATATTTGACACTCAAAACAACATTGTTACAAGATACAAAGGGCCAAAACTCAATTATTAACAGATGATGTACAATGCCATTTGGCGTGCATCATCCTCTTATCCATATATATACGCATTACAGGTTTCAATAATATCCGCCAAAGCACTTCAAAAATATGGCTCCGGACACACAAAAAGCATTTTTCAAGATACAAAGGGCCATAACTCTGTTATTAACTGATGGTGTACAATGCCATTTGGCATGCATCATCCTCTTATCCATATGCATACTCATACCAAGTTTCAATGAAATCCACCAAAGCACAAACAAGATATGGCTCCGGACAGACGGGAGGAAAGACGGACGGACGGAAGGACCGACAGACAACGCCAAAACAATATCCCTCCGCCTATGGCGGGGGATGATAAAAAGTAGAGAAACTCGTATTGAGCACCTCTAAACTCACAAATTCGCACTGAAAGAAGCCCAAACACGTTTTAATAATATTATATTTCTTCTTCGATATAGCATATAAGAAGTTTACAGTATATTTACTGTATAATGTTATATAAGTTAATGTTATTTGCTCTTGAAAGCCCTTTATAAATCTAAGCATCGACAATGGAAGCCATATGTCTTATCAGGCATTAATATAATTATTTTCATTGTTCAAACATTTCTATGTGAAGGATCGATCTAAAATTTGGCATGCACATTGAGGATAGATGAAAAATGATAAGGAAGTGCATATTTTTTGCGTTTTAAACAGTTCAGGTTTTCTTATAGGTAACATTATACTAAATAATCGTTTTATGTTGGGCTGTTCTCAATAAAAAAAATCATATTTTACTCGAGGCCATGTTTTACACTTTAGACTGGTGTTCTGCCTTTATCTCTTGGATATATTGGAAGGGAAAGAAAAGGTGCTAACTACTTAATCCCTGACATATGATAAAAATATAGAGACTTAAGTACAAATTTGACCTGAAAACAGTTACATTGCACTAGAAAATGGCAGGAAAATTTAAGGTGCAAAAGAAGTAGAGTTTGATTTGAGTAAAGTTAATGTTTGGTTTTAACATGACATATCTTTTTTATTGCTTAAATTGATTCAGCTTAGAATGAACTTTCAGTAAAAGTATGGTTATGGTGGTCTCTATGTTCAAAATGTTGCATTTATTTTCTCTTTAATTTGTCGCTTTTACATTGAATTATATAGGGAAATCATTTAGTATATTGTGGCCTTTAATAAATTTAGCTTACACTAACAAGGGAGAGAACTGTCAATATGTACCAGCAGTGAGTTGTTGCCATTAAATTGTTTCATATTTATTAATTTGTAATACGTCTTACAACTTTTATGACATGATGGTTTACTTTGGAATTGTTGTCTAGTGTGAATTTAAATTTCGAAGAAGAGGGGGTATATTGCTTTGCTCATGTCGGTCTGTCGGTCGGTCTGTCGGTCGGTCCGTCCATCAGGTGGTTGTCAGACGATAACTCAAGAACGCTTGGGCCTAGGATCATGAAACTTCATAGGTACATTGATCATGACTCGCAGATGACCCCTATTGATTTTGAGGTGACTAGGTCAAAGGTCATGTTGACCAGAAATAGTAAAATGTTTTTTGAATGATAACTCAAGAACGCATACGCCTAGGATCATGAAACTTCATGGGTAGATTGATCATGACTGGCAGATGACCCCTATTGATTTTCAGGTCACTAGGTCAAAGGTCAAGGTTACGGTGACCCGAAATAGTAAAATGGTTTTTGGATGATAACTCAAGAACGCATACGCCTAGGATCATGAAACTTCATAGGTAGATTGATCATGACTTGCAGATTACCCCTATCGATTTTGAGGTCACAAGGTCAAAGGTCAAGGTCACAGTGACCCCAAATAGTAAAATGATTTTAGGATGATAACTCAAGAACGCTTTTGCCTAGGATCATGACACTTCATAGGTAGATTGATCGTGACCCGCAGATGACCCCTATTGATTTTGAAGTCACTAAGTCAAAGGTCAAGGTCACAGTGACAAAAATCGTATTCACACAATGGCTGCCACTACAACGGACAGCCCATATGGGGGGCATGCATGTTTTACAAACAGCCCTTGTTTTTGTTGTTATGCAGGAAAAACTTGCTAAAAACATCAATGAGCCGCGCTGTGAAAAAATAGGGCTTAATGCATGTGCTTAGATTGTAGTCCCAGATTAGCCTGTGCAGTCCGCACAGGCTACTTAGGGACAACAATTATCTCTTTAAAGGTTTGTTTGTTGAAAATAAGTATCTTCTTTTGTGAACATTCAGTATCGTCAGAAAATGTCCTCCCTGATTTGCTTATGTGGATTTCACATGCTAAAATGGGACGAAAGCTTCTAATATTGATGAGCGGCAATTTGGCTTATACAATTACACTGAAAGTAAAGTAAGAATAATTATTATGAATTTACAGGTTATTAAAGCATTAGCCAACACTTAATGTTTTAATACGAAATGGTTTAATTGCATTAATTTTCATTAATTGCTATTTAGGACAAGGCACCAATTAAATTCCAAATTAGAAATTCAGATAATTATGTTTTGCTGTTGAAAACCTTCACATCCAATCAAGAGGCATATATGTAGTGTATTATACATTGTAATATAAAAATGTGTTACAAGTTCATATCCCCCACTCTAGTGTTGTTGTTTTCAGGTGAGCACCAGCATTGATATCCAGTTGGCCAAGCAACAGCACCAGTCCGGCCTGCAGGAGCCCCAATACTAAATGATCCTTTGCCTTCCCTGATCCCTAGCTCCTCCCACTGGACCTCCGGCCACAAAGGGTCAGCATCATAACACAAGTCTGTTCTGCAATAAATCCTCAGCACGTCAAGTTTTCACGCGCTGTTATGAACAGCTGAAATGTCTGTGTTGAGATTTCCCCAAGCAAGCCCGAGTAGTTTTGTTTAGCTCTAGTGCCCGAGTGGGATGAGTGTTACAGAAGCGAGACGTTATAGCAGCACTTATGGTAACGCTAACAGTTAACGCTAACAGTTAGTTCTCACTGTGGACATCACGAAGAATCTCACGAAGGATTAAACATTGAATAGTTTGTTTAATTCTTTATAAGACAGCTATATATTCAGCGAGGAACGGGAGCAAATCAAGGAACAATCGAAACGATTCATTCAGAAGTATATCTGCTGTAGATAGTTATGACAGTAGAAGCGTTACGGACTATCCTCAGCGCACAATATATTCATGTGGTGTGCCTAAGACGCGAATTCCCCACATTATTGAAAACAAGTTGCTAAAAAATTCAACACGTACGGTTTTGCACTCCGAGGCCAAAGAGCATCGCATTGAATTGAGACTAAAGAAGGCTTAAAAATGTGACAACAGTTTTGTTGTATGGTACAGTACGCCCTTCGACTCAACCCGAAGTTAATCAGAACTCAAACTCAGCCCTTAACAATATCCGCGAGGCCAGCATATCAGCTCAGCTTCTGAGCTTCAGGTGAGACCTTACAGTGTTATTAATTTTGTCAAAGATTGGGCCTAAATTCAGCCCCATTCCTCAAAAAGTCTATTTTTTTATAAATATTTACTGGTTAAAATTTACAATGCAATATTTGCCAAAACAAGTGTTTGATAGATTGCAACAATGAGTCACTTTCCTTATAAAGCCCTATATGTTGAAACTTAGTACAATTAAAATACAAATCAAAAATTCTAAATTTATAAGTATTTGTGTTCACGTATAACTGATTATGATCTAATATGATTTTTATTTAAATTAGAAACCGGATGTTTGCAAAGACAAAATCACTATACTGCTTTCATATCTTTATGCACACACTTTCAACGCCAGTGACTAAACTTTACATCTAAGGTCTGTCTTACAAAAACAATGGCATAAAATGTAGACATCAACTAGTATCGATTCAATATCACGTACATATAATAGATTTAACCATAATAGGCTATAATTACTAGTATAATGGCCCCTGGTAGCAAGACAAAGTATCATATACTTAATTCACCATAGACTTTCATCTGTTTTTGCATTTCTGTCTAATCCATAGGCAATACGTGTTTGATCAAGTACTCATATACTTACAGTATTGTTACTTATGACTTGTTGTATTGTCTAACATTTAAAGTTGTTTAGTCTCGCGTAATAGCTGTGCACATTTAAATGTGTACAGTCTCATATTTTAAGTTGTTCAGTGTCATGTTAAAAGTTGTATTGTTTTACAGTTAAAGTTGCCGAGTATCACATTTAAAATTATGTAGTCTTACATTTAAAGTTGTTAATTCTCACATTTAAAGTTGTAAAGGTTCACAATGAAAGTTGTTGTAGTCAAAACTATTAAGGGGGAAAGTCTCGCACTTAAAATTACTGAAGTCATGCCTGTTTTTTTAAATTTATTTTTATGCCCCCGGTAGGGTGGCAAAATGGCAGTTGAACTGTCTGTCAGTCCGTCCCTCTGAAAACATTAATATAGGCCATAACTTTTGCAATATTAAAAATCATAATGTGATATTTGGCATGCATGTGTATCTCATAGAGTCACAAAATTTAAGTGGTGAATTTAGGTCAAAGTCATCCTTGAAGATAAAAGGTAAAAACAAACAAATCCAATGGAAGTACCGGTAACACGCTTAAAAGGGAGATAATTTATATTTATCATTTGGCAAGTACAGAGCATTTTTACAAGGGAAGTAATATTTGTAAGGGGGTATAATCAAAATCAAAAATATATAATCAAAGCGGCGCAGTAGGGGCATTGTGTTTCTGACAAACACATCTCTTGTTAAAAAAAAGTATTACACATTGCTATGAACTGTACTTTACTATGTATTTTTCGCGGTTTAAAACCCAAAAATTTCAAAATTAAGTTTTTTGGGTATAACATATTGATACAACAAATAAAATGCTTTGGGTATGGGTCTGTTTAACAGACCCATAAATACACCAGTAAAGCGCCGACTTGTGTAATTCCTGTTTATTAAGAATGCAAAAAAAGATGAGGTTGTAAAGAGCAGTATGAATTTACATAAGGAAAATTATCCTCTTTAATTGTTTGTATATTACAAAGTCATTGATATTTGTCCATATGAAATGTCGTCGTAAAAAAACCCGTTTATGGACACAGCAGTTAATGCATGGATTTTTCAAATGGGAAAAATAAATAGGTTTTTATGTCAGTTATTTTCCGTTGTGATACATTTGTGGATCAGTCGACTCTTAAAATCAACAAAAAATAATGTCTCACAATTAATAATGATTTTACAGTGTTACTTGTGTATTAAGAATGTTAAAAATGAAGAGGACAAGAATGATATGATTTCACAGAATGTAAAATGGTGTCTTTTCTTATGTATATCCTTTTAAAAACACAACTTCTTTTACTTGAGGATCAATAACTAAAAACCTTTTTCAGCTCGATGCTTCCCAACTTATTCATAAGAAACCTCATTAACACAACACCTCGAGAATTTATGTCATTCCAATGCAGACCTTGAGTTTTTAAAAAAGTGTGAGATATTTAATTAAGCTTGGAATGCCTTGGTTGTATAGAGCCTGTTTGCAAGGAGATGTAGAGTTTTTAGTATGTATATAGACAATCCCAGAATCGATAATATGGGCGCCGCCATATTGGCTATTACGTAACCCGCGATTGAAAACGGTACTGAAGAATATGACAGATTACAACGTTATCATAGTGCACGCCCGCTTTATTCCAATAAACAGTACTTTATGACTTTGCACATTAGGATTGAAAACAAGTGAAACATGAAACCAAGTGTCGATATGTATCACATCGTAAATCAATATAATTTAAATTTAAAATATACACGATTGATTCATAAAATGTGTCTTTGCAACAATATTCAGTGACAACACGTAATGTTTAAGGCCAAGTTGGCATTTTTAAGCATACCTTTCAGCATAATGCCTTTTTATAAAATTTAATTATTTCTTTATGGAATATAATTATTCAAGCATAATTATAAAGGTATAGAAATATCTAAAGTGTGAAGTAAACGTTGTGATTTTAGCGTAAATAGTGCCGGAGATATTAACAAAGATCTATCAATATATAAAGATTGGAAACATCCATTCAGACCATATTTTTTTGATAGATCTTTGATATTAATTAGATAGATTTAAGATCGATGTAGACAATTAAATTGATATCTGTCTTTGTTTAAGCCTATATTATTTCTTATTAAATGTCGTACTTTCTATACTTTCCGGAGATATTCATTAAGAAACGTTGTACATGTAAGATTAAAGACTTAGGACGACTTCTTTAATTGAATAATACATCTCTTTGTTTGTCTAAACAGTTACCATTTCGCTATTAATATTTCTCTTGTAAGTGTCATTTTAAAGGTAATATACAAATCTATAGCCGAAATGAAGTTTGTGATTCTAAAATTGTTTCGTAAATCTTTATAGAAACTCTGTAAGATTTTTAGGTAGAGATTTTTTTTTTATTAAAATAATGTATCTAGTTTAGTCTAAAACTAAAGTGGTTTTGAGCAATATTTTATTTAAAAATCGCTCTCAAGCTAATACAAAAATAACTAGCCAAAAATGAATTTTGTGATTTAAATGAACAAGTTTCGGAGTTATTCGCTTGCAAAACTGTGTAAGATGTCAGGATATGTCATACTTTTTTTATTGAAAAGGACAGCTTTTGTCTACAACTTTCTTATATTATTATTTAAATAACGTTTTACATGTTGCCTGAAATATTATTAAATTTTCTTAATAACATCTTAATTCACAATTGAAATGTTCAACATGAAAAATAATGAGCCTTAAATAAACTTAAATAGTTCCAATTGTGTTCTCTAGATTTCCTAAACGTACGTCTTTATTAAATGTTCGTAAAACGGTCAAAATTTACGCTTAAAAAATAAAAACACGCTCAAAATAAGTGATTGATTTTTCTTAAATTACGGATTATAAATGACAGCAACATACATCTCTTGAAAAAAAACATCAGCGATAAAGGCGCGAACGAATTCGCTCAATGGGAGGCGATGTTCCAAGTGTGGATTAAACGCGTTTATGGGTTTGCCCGTGACACCACATGTCTGCACATGTGTTGATATCGAAATTTAGATAAGATATCACGCGTCACCTTTAAATAACATGTTAAATGACAATCAAGACCTTATTCATGCCAGGGACCTACACAAATAGGTCCATGTCCATGCTGTGTGTTATTACTCTTAAACGAATGCAGATGAACCTTATTTCTACTAATTACGTAATTTATATTAATTTTAAAAAAACACGAACTATTATCTGGTTGTCAGATCGATAACAGAAACTCTTTAAATCCTAAAATATATTTGATAAACCCATTTCGTTTCCTTGTTTTGCGTAGGGACCTATACACACATATAAAGGTCCATGTTTATTTCTTCAGTACCGTTTTGGAGGCACGCCAGAGTATTCAGGGGCGGGTAATCCGGGAGGTTTCGATTTCTGGGATTGTCTATAGTGTTGCTGTTATTTGTCAAAATTGGGGTCTGAAATCGACCCCATTTACAATCCTAAAACAATGTATTTTTCCCAAACAACTGCCTTAAATTTCCATTGAAGAAACACCAAGAATATTCCCTATTAGAAGGACTCCGGCCTCATTTCACAAACTTAAGTTAAGTCTGCTAACAGTCTGTTGTTGAGTGTTTTTTCAAGAAACATATGTGCCTCCCTCTGGGATAATGGGACTAAATGCATGTGTGTAAAGTGTGGTCCCAGATTAGCCTGTGTAGTCTGTACAGGGACTAAATGCATGTGCATAAAGTGTGGTCCCAGATAGCCTGTGTAGTCTGTACAGGGACTAAATGCATGTGTGTAAAGTGTGGTCCCAGATTAGCCTGTGTAGTCTGTACAGGGACTAAATGCATGTGTGTAAAGTGTGGTCCCAGATTAGCCTGTGTAGTCCGTACAGGGACTAAATGCATGTGCGTAAAGTGTGGTCCCAGATTAGCCTGTGTAGTCTGTACAGGGACTAAATGCATGTGCGTAAAGTGTGGTCCCAGATTAGCCTGTGTAGTCTGTACAGGGACTAAATGCATGTGTGTAAAGTGTGGTCCCAGATTAGCCTGTGTAGTCTGTATAGGGACTAAATGCATATGTGTAAAGTGTGGTCCCAGATTAGCCTGTGTAGTCTGTACAGGGACTAAATGCATGTGTGTAAAGTGTGGTCCCAGATTAGCGTGTGTAGTCTGTACAGGGACTAAATACATATGTGTAAAGTGTGGTCCCAGATTAGCCTGTGTAGTCTGTACAGGGACTAAATGCATCGGTGTAAAGTGTGGTCCCAGATTAGCCTGTGTAGTCTGTACAGGGACTAAATGCATGTGTGTTAAGTGTGGTCCCAGATTAGCCTGTGTAGTCTGTACAGGGACTAAATGCATCGGTGTAAAGTGTGGTCCCAGATTAGCCTGTGTAGTCCGTACAGGGACTAAATGCATGTGTGTAAAGTGTGGTCCCAGATTAGCCTGTGTAGTCTGTACAGGGACTAAATGCATGTGTGTAAAGTGTGGTCCCAGATTAGCCTGTGTAGTCTGTATAGGGACTAAATGCATATGTGTAAAGTGTGGTCCCAGATTAGCCTGTGTAGTCTGTACAGGGACTAAATGCATGTGTGTAAAGTGTGGTCCCAGATTAGCGTGTGTAGTCTGTACAGGGACTAAATACATATGTGTAAAGTGTGGTCCCAGATTAGCCTGTGTAGTCTGTACAGGGACTAAATGCATGTGTGTAAAGTGTGGTCCCAGATTAGCCTGTGTAGTCCGTACAGGGACTAAATGCATGTGCGTAAAGTGTGGTCCCAGATTAGCCTGTGTAGTCTGTACAGGGACTAAATGCATGTGCGTAAAGTGTGGTCCCAGATTAGCCTGTGTAGTCTGTACAGGGACTAAATGCATGTGTGTAAAGTGTGGTCCCAGATTAGCCTGTGTAGTCTGTATAGGGACTAAATGCATATGTGTAAAGTGTGGTCCCAGATTAGCCTGTGTAGTCTGTACAGGGACTAAATGCATGTGTGTAAAGTGTGGTCCCAGATTAGCGTGTGTAGTCTGTACAGGGACTAAATACATATGTGTAAAGTGTGGTCCCAGATTAGCCTGTGTAGTCTGTCCAGGGACTAAATGCATCGGTGTAAAGTGTGGTCCCAGATTAGCCTGTGTAGTCTGTACAGGGACTAAATGCATGTGTGTTAAGTGTGGTCCCAGATTAGCCTGTGTAGTCTGTACAGGGACTAAATGCATCGGTGTAAAGTGTGGTCCCAGATTAGCCTGTGTAGTCCGTACAGGGACTAAATGCATGTGTGTAAAGTGTGGTCCCAGATTAGCCTGTGTAGTCTGTACAGGGACTAAATGCATGTGTGTTAAGTGTGGTCCCAGATTAGCCTGTGTAGTCTGTACAGGGACTAAATGCATCGGTGTAAAGTGTGGTCCCAGATTAGCCTGTGTAGTCCGTACAGGGACTAAATGCATGTGTGTAAAGTGTGGTCCCAGATTAGCCTGTGTAGTCTGTACAGGGACTAAATGCATGTGTGTAAAGTGTGGTCCCAGATTAGCCTGTGTAGTCTGTATAGGGACTAAATGCATATGTGTAAAGTGTGGTCCCAGATTAGCCTGTGTAGTCTGTACAGGGACTAAATGCATGTGTGTAAAGTGTGGTCCCAGATTAGCGTGTGTAGTCTGTACAGGGACTAAATACATATGTGTAAAGTGTGGTCCCAGATTAGCCTGTGTAGTCTGTACAGGGACTAAATGCATGTGTGTAAAGTGTGGTCCCAGATTAGCCTGTGTAGTCCGTACAGGGACTAAATGCATGTGCGTAAAGTGTGGTCCCAGATTAGCCTGTGTAGTCTGTACAGGGACTAAATGCATGTGCGTAAAGTGTGGTCCCAGATTAGCCTGTGTAGTCTGTACAGGGACTAAATGCATGTGTGTAAAGTGTGGTCCCAGATTAGCCTGTGTAGTCTGTATAGGGACTAAATGCATATGTGTAAAGTGTGGTCCCAGATTAGCCTGTGTAGTCTGTACAGGGACTAAATGCATGTGTGTAAAGTGTGGTCCCAGATTAGCGTGTGTAGTCTGTACAGGGACTAAATACATATGTGTAAAGTGTGGTCCCAGATTAGCCTGTGTAGTCTGTCCAGGGACTAAATGCATCGGTGTAAAGTGTGGTCCCAGATTAGCCTGTGTAGTCTGTACAGGGACTAAATGCATGTGTGTTAAGTGTGGTCCCAGATTAGCCTGTGTAGTCTGTACAGGGACTAAATGCATCGGTGTAAAGTGTGGTCCCAGATTAGCCTGTGTAGTCCGTACAGGGACTAAATGCATGTGTGTAAAGTGTGGTCCCAGATTAGCCTGTGTAGTCTGTACAGGGACTAAATGCATGTGTGTAAAGTGTGGTCCCAGATTAGCCTGTGTAGTCTGTATAGGGACTAAATGCATATGTGTAAAGTGTGGTCCCAGATTAGCCTGTGTAGTCTGTACAGGGACTAAATGCATGTGTGTAAAGTGTGGTCCCAGATTAGCGTGTGTAGTCTGTACAGGGACTAAATACATATGTGTAAAGTGTGGTCCCAGATTAGCCTGTGTAGTCTGTACAGGGACTCAATGCATGTGTGTTAAGTGTGGTCCCAGATTAGCCTGTGTAGTCTGTACAGGGACTAAATGCATCGGTGTAAAGTGTGGTCCCAGATTAGCCTGTGTAGTCCGTACAGGGACTAAATGCATGTGCGTAAAGTGTGGTCCCAGATTAGCCTGTTTAGTCTGTACAGGGACTAAATGCATGTATGTAAAGTGTGGTCCCAGATTAGCCTGTGTAGTCTGTACAGGGACTAAATGCATGTGTGTAAAGTGTGGTCCCAGATTAGCCTGTGTAGTCTGTACAGGGACTAAATGCATGTGTGTAAAGTGTGGTCCCAGATTAGCCTGTGTAGTCTGTACAGGCAAATCAGGGACGATACTTTCCGCATTTACGGAATTTTTCTTATATAGGAAGTCTCTTCTTTAAAAACAATCTGTCTAGTGGAAAGTGTTGTACCTTATAAGCCTGTGTGGCTGTACAGGCTAATCTAGGACAAAACTTAGTGCACAATTTATAAAGCCCTGTTTTCTAAGAATGAGGCTCAAAGTAAGTCCCCCTACCATCTGTTAACGAGTTGTACAAGATAATACCAGGTGAGCCTCGTTCTGGGAAAAGGGTGCTTAATGCATGTTAAATGCCATCTACAGATAAGCCTGTGCAGTGGGCACACAGATGATACTTTCCGTTTTTGAGGAAATTTTCGTTGAAAGGGAATTTGTATGCCCCCGGTAGGGTGGCATATAGCTGTTGAACTGTCCGTCAGTCAGTCAGTCAGTATGTCAGTCTCTCCGTCCGTCTGAAAAAAACTTTAACATTGGCCATAACTTTTGCAATATTGAAGATAGCAACTTGATATTTGGCATGCAAGTGTATCTCATGGAGCTGCACATTTTGAGTTAAAAGTTCAAGGTCAAGATAATCCTTCAAGGTCTAGGGTCGAAAATACAAATCCAAGGAAAGTAATAAGCTTTAATGGAGATAATTATCTGACCTGCCAAATAAAATATTTTTTTTAAATATATCAAAGCGGCGCAGTAGGGGGCATTGTGTTTCTGACAAACAAATCATGGTAAAAGGTCAAGGTCATTCTTCAAGGTCTACGGTTGAAAATACAAATCCAGGGGAAGTAATAAGCTTTAAAGGGAGATAATTATTATACATAATCATATGAAACCATACAACTGAAGCATAATCTAAATGACATTTTATGGTCAAGCCAAGCACACAATGACACTTTTTGGCAGACAAGTATCTTAGGTACGTTAAGGTTACCTGGGAATCTACAATCACGGTAGTGGTTTATTATTAATTGCTACTAAAAATAGAGATTTGACAGAGGCAATTATTTTCAAGGGAAGTAATTTATATAATTATAAATCTCAGATTATATATTACCCTATCAAGAATTTAAGTTATTTTCTCAGTTACTGTACATATTTTGTATTTTGTTTATTTATAACTTAAATGATTGATTTGTCAAAGATTTTTTATGCCCCCTTTCCATCACACTTTGCGTTTAGGTTTTGAAAAATGCTCATAAATTCTATGTCCCTTGAGATATAACCTTCATATTTGGTATGCTTGTGTATATGGACAAGGCCTTTCCATACGCACAAAAATTTTTACCCCTGTGACCTTGACCTTGAACTTAGGGTCCGCATTTAGGTTTCGAAATCTGCGTTTAGGTTTTGAAAAGTGCTCATAACTTCTATATCCATTGAGATATAAGCTTCATATTTGGTATGCATGTGTATACGAACAAGGCCTTTCCATACGCACACAAATTTTGACCCCTGGACCTTGACTTTGAACTTAGGGTCCGCGTTTAGGTTTCGAAATCTGCATAAGGTTTTGAAAAAAGCTCATAACTTCTATCAAGCGTTTATAGGGGGCATAAGTCAACCTATGGTGACAGCTCTTGTTTTTAAATGATATATATAACTATCATTTCTTTCCTGTACTAATTTGTGAATGGTTGGTTTCATTACTTACATGTGGACTTATGTACATAGATACATGATGAACTGTGGCAATGATCTCTTTGATAAACCACAGGCCTTGCTGGTCAGTGATGTCTGACTTGGTCATTTTTTACTGTCTACAGACCGCCCACACGCAGTAGGGTGGCATATAGCAGTTGAACTGTCAGTCCATCTGTCTGTCGTTGGTCCGAAAACTTTAACATTGGCCATAACTTTTGCAATATTGAAGATTGGAACTTGATATTTGGCATGCATGTGTATCTCATGAAGCAGCACATTTTGAGTGGTGAAAGGTCAAGGCCATCCTTCAATGTTGAAGGTGAATAACAAAATCCAAGGGAAGTAATAAGCTTTAAAGGGAGATTATTTCTATATCTGCCAAATGATAAATATAAATTTTATTTCAAAGCGGCGCAGTAGGGGGCATTTTGTTTCTGACGAACACATCTCTTGTTTCTAAACAAAAATCAAGTCTTAGTAAAAAAGTGTCGTCTCAGGTTAGCCTATGAGGACTCCACTGGCTTATGTGGGAAGACACTATTCACATTGATTAAGTCACGTTGTTCAAGATGCTCAAGTTAAGTCCGTTTAAGGGTTGTATTTATACATTCTTAAGAGAATGAATTTGGTATAACAAATAATATGATTAAAAAACAATGGTGTTCATGTTAATGCAAATTAAAAATAATTGTTAAGAGATACTAATGTAAGCAATGAGTGATTGAATTCAGAGCGCTTAAAATTGAATGGCTCTTGTGCTATTTTAAACTTTTCTCACAGTGGTGAAATCTCAATAATGTTATAAATTACTGTAAACAAGTATCCAAACTAGAAAACTAATTCTTATATAATTGTGGAAACTTAATTTATTTAAATAAAGAAAGAATGAACATAAAATGCAATAATAAATACAATAAAAATGTATTAAGAGAACCTATGAATTTTGACTTGTTCTCAGATAAGCAGAATAGTTATTTTCTAAACATTATAATTTACAGTCAAAACCTGTTGGCTCAAACTCCCTTGGCTCAACTTTCAGGTTTGCTCTGACTATCCTCGAAGCATCTTTTTTGTATTGCTAAATATTCATATACATTTATGTCAAATGGCTCAAATTTGCAGGTGCGGGATTACTTAATGTCTCCTATTTTTTTAAGTCCCCGTCACAATTTTCACATTGTTTTGTTTGCCTGGCTCTAAAGCGCCTAGGGTCCCATAAAGCTGTTACTTGATTATGAGCACTTGATTAAAGGCTCCCTATAATTTTAAACATGTTATTGACTCAATCGTTAATTGATTTGAGTAAAAGATGACAATCTGGCGTTTTTGTAGATTATATAATATTATGGCTGGAACAGCTGCATCACAATATTGTTTATTAAACAAACCATCCAGAAGGCCAAAAGCCCAAGTGGACAAAGCAAGCATACAGTGTTTACAAAATACACAGCTTATGATTATACAAAATTAAGTTATACTATAATAGTTAGAGTTACAGTTATAATATGTCAACTTGAAGCAATAGACAATTTTGTATCTATGCGTCATGTCATTCTTAAATAAAAACACAAGCAAATAAAGTAATACACGTGTTGTTTATTACTTGGGCAATGTGCATATAATGCTTATATATTGTTTTGTTTCTTAGCGTTATTCCTTACATAAGATCATTGTTTGATTGTTTGTGTAACTGTTTTAAAATAGTGATTACTTAAAAATGTCAAGTATATTAATTCTGTTCTTACTGATTCAAAAGAAGAAAGTAGTACGGAGATTAGGCAGTATGAATACTCTTCAACTGGAGATGTAAATCTATTGCAGATTTATGTTAGTAAACATAAGTATATTCAGATCGGTTGGATCGAATTCTGGATGGCTAAAACTTTTGTTGTCAGTCCAGGCAAGTAAGAGTCATTGGGTTTCGACTTTATTCAGCAATTAATGTTTGCATTGTATTTAAACTAAGGAATACACCGGACTTACAAAAATATAAATTATTGTTCTTAATGAACATAAATTCATCATAAATTTAGATTAAAAATAAGTAAAATAAATCTTGTCAAACACATTTCTAAAAACATGTTGATTAAGTACTGTAAATTTGTTATAATTTGTGGTACATTAATTAATGTTGATTTCCTGGGTTTACTGATCCACGAAATTTACTCAAACACATAACAAAATGATCCAAGCAAATTGGTGTTTTTTTTTCAACAAGTAAGAAATGCACGAATTTACATGTCCACAAAAAAGTATTTCTTTGAAAAACCTCCAAGTGTTATGCCAACTAATATAAATGATTTTCCAGGATCAGGGGTGTAGCATTCCAGTCTCTAGCTTGAATTGTTGACCAATATTTTGCATCTCTTTCATCAGTCAGTGCCTTTTTTAAAGTTGTATTTTTTCTAGCTTGTGCAATCCACACAGGCATATTTGGGACAACAATTTCATATGTTAAGGTATTTTTGTTGAAAAGAAATATCCTCTTTATGAAAATCCAGTCAAAAAGTGTCCTTCCTGATTAGCTTGTGTGGACTTCACATGTTAATCTGGGACGACTATTTGTAATATTTAGGAGCCGCATATTGGCTAATGAAATTACATCAGTCTGAATATACAGGTTGGTATACAGTGTATTAATAGCAAACAATGTTTTAATGCGAAATGGTTTGATGATATTAATTTTCGTGCTATTGAGCACAATACACCAATGATATGCCAGATTAGAAATTCATTAGAATGTAATTTTGCCTATTAAACACCTTCACAACCAACCAAGAGGCATAGTTTCGTATAGATTGTAATGTAAACATTTTTTACAAGTTCACATCACCCACTGTGCTGTTGTTTTCAGGACAGCACCACCATTGATATCGATTTTGCCCAGCAACAGCACAAGTCCGGCCTGCAGGAGCCCCAGTCCAGGACGACCCATCCACTTCCCTGACCCATAGCTCATCATACTTGATATCCGGAAAGATGGGGCCTAATGCATGCGCTTAAATTGTTGTCACAGATAAGCCTGTGCAGTCCACACAGGCTAATAATGGACAACACTTTCCTCTTAAAGGTATCTTTCATTGAACAAATAATCCTCTTTGTGAAAATCCAGTCTAGTCAGAAAGTACCCTCCCTTATTAGCTTATGTGAATTTCACATGCTTATCTGGGACGACACTGTCTAACATAAGTGCTCCGCACATTGGCTTATGAAAATACATCTCTGAAAATGGAGTAAAGATAATATATATAAATGTACAGATAAGTGTAGCATAAGCCAACACTTTTCTTGTTTTAATACAAAATGACTTAATTCTATTTATTTTCATGCTATTAAGGACAAGGAACCAATAAAATGCCAGATTAGAAATTCATGTTGTTGAAAACCTTCACAGCCAGTCAAGAGGCATAGCTTGTTATAGATTGTAATATAATTTGTTACAAGTTCCTATAACCCACTGTGTTGTTGTTGTTTTCAGCAGAGCACCAGCATTGATATCGAGTTGGCCCAGCAACCGCACCAGTCCCGCCTGCAGGAGCCCTAGTCCAGAATGACACTTCCCCTCCCTTGACTTCTAACTCCTTCTCCTTGACCTCCTACCTCAAAAAGTCAGCATCGTTGAACAGCTCTGTTCTTCAGGAAATTCTGAGCATGATTCTGTTCTGACAAACGCAATGTCCACGTCACGTTTTCCAAACATAAGCCTGGGTAGTTTTGTTAAGCTAGAGTTCCGCGTGGGCCTGATAGGATGAGTGTTACAGACACGAAAAGTTATAGCAGTAGTTATGGTAACGCTAACAGTCAGTTGTTGCTGTTGGACATAACAACAAATATCATGAAGAATAAAACGTTCAATAACTTGTTCCAATTTTTATGGGACAAACAGAAATTGAACAGGAGAAAATCAAGGAATAATTGTTGTGAACACCCAGAGCACGATACATCCGTGGTGACACAGATAGGCAGTAATGACTTGGTTGTGAACTCCCAGAGCAAAATACATCCATGCTGACACAGAAAGGAAGTAATGACTTGGTTGTGAATACCCAGAGCATGCTACATCCATGCTGACACAGAAAGGAAGTAATGACTATGCAGTGAACACCCAGAGCACAATACATCCATGCTGGCACAGAAAGGCAGTAATGACTTGGCTTTAAACACACAGAGCACAATACATCCATGCTGACACAGATGGGCAGTAATGACTATGCTGTGAACACCCAGAGCACAATACATCCATGCTGAAACAGAAAGGCAGTCATGACTATGCAGTGAACACCCAGAGCAAGATATATCCATGCTGACACAGAAAGGAAGTAATGACTATGATGTGAACACCCAGAGCAAGATTTATCCATGCTGATACAGAAAGGCAGTAATGACTATGCTGTGAACACCCAGAGCACAATACATCTATGCTGACACAGAAAGGCAGTAATGACTTGGTTTGGAACACCCAGAGCACAATAAATCCATGCTGACACAGAAAGGCAGTAATGACTTGGCTGTGAACACAGAACACGATACACCCATGCTGACACAGAAAGGAAGTAATGACTCGGCTGTGAACACATAGCACAATATATCCATGCTAAAACAGAAAGGCAGTCATGACTATGCTTTGAACACCAAGAGCACGACGTATCCATGCTGACACAGAAAGGCAGTAATGACTTGGCTGTGAACACCCAGAGCAAGATATATTCAGGCTGACACAGAAAGGCAGTAATGGCTATGCTGTGAACACCCAGAGAAAGATATATCCATGCTGACACAGAAAGGCAGTAATGGCTATACTTTGAACACCCAGAGCAAGATATATCCATGATGACACAGAAAGGCAGTACTGACTATGCTGTGAACACCCAGAGCTCAAAACATTGATGCTGACACAGAAAGGCAGAAGGAAGTAATGACTCGGCTGTGAACACATAGCACAATATATCCATGCTAAAACAGAAAGGCAGTCATGACTATGCTTTGAACACCAAGAGCACGACGTATCCATGCTGACACAGAAAGGCAGTAATGACTTGGTTGTGAACACCCAGAGCAAGATATATCCATTCTGACACAGAAAGGCAGTAATGACTTGGTTGTGAACACCCAGAGCAAGATATATCCATGCTGACACAGAAAGGCAGTAATGACTTGGTTGTGAACACCCAGAGAAAGATATATCCATGCTGACACAGAAAGGCAGTAAAGACTTGGTTGTAAACACCCAGAGCACAATACATCCATGCTGACACAGAAAGGCAGTTAAGACTTTGTTGTAAACACTAAGATATCCATACATCCATGGGGTTTGCCACAGACGCAAATTACGCCCACCATTTTGAACAAGGTGCTTAAAGTGAACACGTCTGGTTTTGTTATGAGCACTTATGAGTCCAAAAGGCCTCACATTGAATTGATGCAAGAGAAAGGCTTTGACAAATAACAGCAGTTTTGCTGTGTGGTCCAGTGCGCCCTTCGACTCGCAACCTTAAGAAAGCAGAACTCAAACTCGTCTCTAAGCAATATCAGCAAGGCCAGCATGTCATCTCAGCTTCTTGAGCTTCAGGTGAGACCTTACAGTGTTAATTATTTTGTTGAAATTGGGGCAGAAATTCAGCCCCATTCTTATCTCAAAAAGTCTATAGTTATGATAACTGGCTTAAGTTCTCAATTCATGGTTTCCCGGAAGAAAAATATTGTTTTGATAGGTTGCAACATTGAGTTAATCAGAACTCAAATTAAGCCTTTGGCAATATCAGCGAGGCCAGCATATCAGCTCAGCTTCTTGAGCTTCAGGTGAGATCATACAGTGTTATTCATTTTGTCGAAATAGGGGCCAAAATTGAGTCCCATTCCTAATATTTAACAGTTCATATTTTCCATAATTACTGGCTAAAGTTCTCAATTCAAGGTTTGACCACAAACAATGTTTTAATAGGTTACAAATTGAGTTTGTTTCCTTATGCAGCACTATAAGTTGAACCTTAGTGCAATTTATCTTGATAGCACTTATTCTCAATTTTTAAATTATGTTTAGCAAAATCTACAACCATTTTCCCAATTAAATTCAAAACACTATGATTTTTTACGAATTGTCCCAATCCAAAAATGGTTAAAATTAACTCTGCACAAAGCTAGCCCCTAGTTATAGCACATTTTAAAGTTTTTATCAGAATAACTGGCTTAATTATACCCCCACAAACGAAGTTTAGGGGGGTATATAGAAGTGAACTTGTCTGTCGGTCTGTCTGTTGGTCCGTATTAAGTGTCCGCTCTCTAATTCAAGTAGTTTCCATCCGATCTTCACCAAACTTGGTCAGAAGTTGTATCTATATGATGTCCAGGCCAAGTTCGAACATGGGCCTTGCCGGGTTAAAAACTAGGTCACGGGGTCACTTAGTGCGTTTTTAACATTCAGCACGGTGTCCGCTCTTTAATTCAAGTAGTTTTCACCCAATCCTCACCAAGCATGGTCACAAGTTTTTTCTAAAGGATCTCTAGGACAAGTTTGAACATGGGCCATTCTGGGCCTTAAACTAGGTCACCAGGTCACTTTGTGCATTTTTTAACATTCAGCAAGGTGTCTGCTTTCTTATTCAAGTAGTTTACATCCGATCTTCACCAAACTTGGTCAGAAGTGTAAGGGAGATGAACTTAAGGCCAAGTTAGAACATGGGCCTTTCTGGGTGAAAAACTAGGTCAAGGGGTCACTTAGTGCGTTTTAAAAATTGAGCATGGTGTCCGCTGTTTTTTGTAAAGACGACATGCAAAATATTATGTGTCAATGCGGCATGTGGGGGTATTCATGTCTGTGACAAAGCTCTCGTTTGCTTATTTCACTAAGTTTAATTACTATTTTGAACTCACATCTATTGTTTCTTATTAAATGCCATACAGTTGTATTGTCACACATCTAAAGTTGTTAAGTCTCAGGTATAAGTCATAAACTGTCACATTAAAAGGTGTGCAGACTCACACTTAAATATGTAGATTGTAACATTTAAAGTTTTGTTGTCTCACATTTTAAGTTGCTAAGTATCACATTTAAAATTATGTAGTCTCACATTTAAAGTTCTATAGTCACACAATTAAAGGTGTACAGTCTCACATTCTAAATTGCTCAAGTAATGCCTGTTTTTGATTTACAAAAAATAAATATTACACCTTGCTACAAACACAAAAATTCCAATTTCAAGTTGGTGCGCGTAAAACATTGATACTACGTTATTCTGAGTTCTAATTAATGAAAAATTAATTGCAATATTCTTAATATCAATTATAACCACAATGTTTGGCATTTAAAAAACAGGTGTGTAAGGTAAGGTGTTGCAAGGCTTATTCATGTGGCACTTAACAATCCGGTTTTAGTTTACTTTCCATTTCCTTTTCAGTGAACTTAACTAGCAAACATGACAGACGTCATTGAAGTGAAAGTCGATGACAACCCCCTTCTTGCACAAATACTACAATTGCTTAAGAAAATCAGCACGAAGACGTCTTCCGTCAGACTACCAAGCCTCCTATCAATATCTCCTCCCATGTTGGCTACATCAACACTTCCAACAGCAGAGCCTTGGTGAGTTCGACTTCCGTCTCGGCATCGATGTCGCTTAGCAACAATTGGATGATGGGCGTCGACAAATTAGGCCGGACAAGTCGCTCGAACTGAAACGATCTGATCCAACAGGTAGAGCAAGCGTTGCGTGACACGTCCGTTAATGTGACTGACCTCGATATGTTGTTCTCGGATAATGTGAACCTTAGGCCTGGAGAGCAGCATGCGATCGACACCATTCAAGAACAGTTGTTCTTGGCAATTCTCAGGTTTGGGGTGGCGACTTCAGCGTCAGGACTTGCTCCATCTCTGTCTATGGCCCAGTCGCAGCAGCAGCAGCAGCAGCAACAAGAACAATAAGTAGTTTCTTAGAGGTGTTCTGTGATATGGGGCTTCATGTATGTGCTTAAATTGTCATCCCAGATTAGCCTGTGCAGACTGCGCATACATCAAGTCCTATTAAAGTGTCATCCCAGATTAGCCTGTGCAGACTGCACATACATTAAGTCCTATTAAAGTGTCATCCCATATTAGCCTGTGCAGACTACACATACATTAAGTTCTATTAAATTGTCATCCCAGATTAGCCTGTGCAGACTGCACATATATTAAGTCCTATTAAAGTGACATCCCAGATTATCCTTTGCAGACTGCACATACATTAAGTTCTATTAAAGTGTCATCCCAGATTAGCCTGTGCAGACTGCACATTAAGTCCTATTAAAGTGTCATCCCAGATTATCCTGTGCAGACTGCACATTAAGTCCTATTAAAGTGTCATTCCAGATTAGCCTGTGCAGACTGCACATTAAGTCCTATTAAAGTGTCATCCCAGATTAGCCTGTGCAGACTGCACATTAAGTCCTATTAAAGTGTCATCCCAGATTAGCCTGTGCAGACTGCACATTAAGTCCTATTAAAGTGTCATCCCAGATTAGCCTGTGCAGACTGCACATTAAGTCTTATTAAAGTGTCATTCCAGATTAGCCTGTGCAGACTGCACATACATTAAGTCCTATTAAAGTGTCATACCAGATTAGCCTGTGCAGACTGCACATACATTAAGTCCTATTAAAGTGTCATACCAGATTAGCCTGTGCAGACTGCACATACATTAAGTTCTATTAAAGTGTCATTCCAGATTAGCCTGTGCAGACTGCACATACATTAAGTCCTATTAAAGTGTCATACCAGATTAGCCTGTGCAGACTGCACATACATTAAGCCCTATTAAAGTGACATCCCAGATTAGCCTGTGCAGACTGCATATACATTAATTCCTATTAAAGTGTCATTCCATATTAGCCTGTGCAGACTGCACCTATTAAAGTGTCATCCCAGATTAGCCTGTGCAGACTGCACATACATTAAGCCCTATTAAAGTGTCATCCCAGATTAGCCTGTGCAGACTGCACATACATTAAGTCCTATTAAAGTGTCATACCAGATTAGCCTGTGCAGACTGCACATACATTATGCCCTATTAAAGTGACATCCCAGATTAGCCTGTGCAGACTGCATATACATTAATTCCTATTAAAGTGTCATTCCATATTAGCCTGTGCAGACTGCACCTATTAAAGTGTCATCCCAGATTAGCCTGTGCAGACTGCACATACATTAAGTCCTATTAAAGTGTCATCCCAGATTAGCCTGTGCAGACTGCACATACATTAAGTCATATTAAAGTGTCATCCCAGATTAGCCTGTGCAGACTGCACATACATTAAGTCCTATTAAAGTGTCATCCCAGATTATTCTGTGCAGACTGCACATACATTAAGCCCTATTAAAGTGTCATCCCAGATTAGCCTGTGCAGACTGCGCATACATTAAGTCCTATTAAATTGTCATCCCAGATTAGCCTGTGCAGACTGCACATTAATTAAGTCCTATTTATCCGAGAATGAGGCTCATATAGTTCACTTAACGTCAGTCCTTTTTCTGCCTGATTGAAGAAATGTTCCTAACTTAAAATGTGAATTCTCTGCTTTTAAATGTATCAAACTTGGTAAATAAATAGCAAAAAAAAGTTAATCTGATATCAGTTTTAATCAAAGGTCAGGGCATAGTTTTGTCTATTTTTCTGCTGAAATTTAGCCCTTGAACAACAGTTTCTCCTTGCAATAAAAAAATCCACTTTAATTATTAAATTCTATTAAATTTAAGTAAAACAATTATTTAATGCCTTCAGCACATTATAAAATTATTATCTTCATTTATTTTCAATATTTATTTAAATTGACGAATTTTGTTTTAAGAGCTAGTTCCTAGCAATCATAGATCGGTACCCTGCTGAAAAACAGAATCTCTGGTCAGCTGGTTCCAGATGCCCAGCAACACTTCCAGGCCCAGGACCTTGGGGCAAATGCTCAACATGTCCTATCTGCATGATTAAGCCAGTCTAATTCTTGGGCTCCAAACTCTCCTGCTGTGGGGCCAAGATTACCTCATCCATAAGGTACATTGGTACTGTCATTTTCTATGTATAATGTTCAGTTTTTATGCCCCCTGGTAGGGTGGCATATAGCAGTTGAACTGTCCGTCAGTCAGTCTGTCCGTCCGTCCGAAAACTTTAACATTGGCCATAACTTTTGCAATATTGAAGCTAGCAACTTGATATTTGACATGCATGTGTATCTCATGAAGTTGCACATTTTGAGTGGTGAAAGGTCAAGGTCATCCTCTAAGGTCAAAAGTAAAAAAATACAATCCAAGGGAAGAAATAAGCTTTAAAAGGGAGATAATTTCTAAACCTGCCAAATGATATATTGAAATTTTATTTCAAAGCAGCACAATAAGGAGCATTGTGTTTCTGACGAACACATCTCTTGTCTACTTCAAATTTCAATTAAAATAGTTTGTGCTTTTCATATATTAATAAATCTCTATCATGGCTGCTTACTTAATAAAATCATTATGTTATCGTTAATATTCATAATTGCCTTGAAATGGCAAAGGGGGGTGCATACTGATTTGTCCTTGTCTGTTGAAGTGCACTTAATAAATATTGGTTTAAGATGGATGAAAAATGTTTGCTTCTAGTGTACAGTATATAGTAGTCTATGTTTGTATGTTTGTATGAAGTGTTTTGTGTATATCTCATTTGTATCAAGAGTTTTCAAACATAATGTATTTCTTTTTTTACTCAAACAAACTTGATTTACATCCAATGAATTGATGACATTTCAGAATGCATTGAATTATTTGGTTTACAGGGACACATTTCTAGGATGCGCTAAGGTCCTTTTATCTGTTCACAGAGGGCTTATACTCACAAGTTCAGGCCCAGAGAGCGGTGTTCCCCAACTACAACACAACCAGTACGTCTCAATAGGTAAGTCCCATCGCTAAAGGGGTCACTGTGGCATTGCCTAATACTTTAGATGGAATCAAGTTTTAACAAATAAGGTTAAACCCTATGCAAACTGGGGTTTCTGCTCTCCAATTAATTGACCAGTTTATCTTATCTAAGTTTAAGGGTTCAGCCACAAACTATTGTATCGTATATAGACATGTGAAGAAAATGCATTAAGTTCAAGCTTGACCCTCAAATTTGTATTTTAAAATGAACATCTACAGCTACCATTTTGAATTGTTTTCAATTATGGAACATTTAGATTGATTTAGAGCATAATCAATTCCATATGTATTTTAAGTAACTGAAAATCAAAAAACCCTTTTATGTAAAGATTTTGCTCTAAAGCAATCTAAATGCTCCATAATTGAAAACAAGGCAAATTCATCATTTGTTTTTAATTTCATTCACGAGTTACAAAATTGTCTTTTTTATGCCAACCTCAGCATTGTTTGGTTACTTTTGTCTATGGCAAAGTGAGTTCAATGTTTACACCAAGCCATTCATCAAAAATTAAAACAGAAACAACAACACATTAAAATGATTAGATATAACAGATTATATTCACTTTGGGTTGTAATATTAAGAGTAATAGAAGCTTTAAAAACAGATATGAGCCTTGCACTGGGAAACGGGTTGAATGCGTAAAGAGTTTGACTTTAATCAGGTACACCACTTACCGCCTAAACTGGATTTTACTAAGAACATATTTCTTTAAAACAAAAATTCTATAAAAGCGGAAAGTGTTGTCCCTGATTAGCCTGGTTATTCCTGCAAGGTACATGTATAATAGAACAACCAGTAGCAGCTGCATGTTGGCTGTTGGGCAGTTGGCATCCACTATTATTACATCTGCTCACTATTTCAAGGCAATTTAAGTTGAATCTTCATGAAAGTTGTCAATTATATTTGTGGGCAGAATATCGTGTACAAGTTTAGTAACAAGCCAGATTCTCTGTACTTGTTTAATGAAGAAAAAATGACCAGTAAACATGTGTGCCAATGTACTCTCGATCAATGTAAACCAGTCTTGTAACTGGGTGTATTTTGTTGGCATTCTCGTTCTTAATTTGTGTGTGTGTATGAACTGCCTGAAAAAATGCTACTTGTCTGAGCATAAATGCCATCAGAATTTATGCAATCGGCGTAATTTTCCTGACAGTTTATACAGTTTTAAGTGTACTGTCACATTGCAAAACAGTGTTATATTGTCTTGAATAGTTTATGGCCTGTGTGGATGCTATATTTTTTAATCTTTCTATAAAGAAGGAATGTAGTTGACACTTGTTCATTGTTTCATTACATCGTTCCTCAAAAAGTTGTAACTCTGTTGCTCTGGCATCTTCAATACCATTGAGTAATTAAATGGTAATTAAATTGAATGCTTTTTAATTCCCTTTTATTATTGTTTAATTTGAGTTACAATGCTATGAGGTTAAATTTTATTTACACTTAAATGTATTATGAATATTGCTGGGCCAAGTGTGAGGTTGAGCGCTCCAAAACCCGTTTAAAACCCCAATGCTTTGCATTGACCGTTCCTAGGCGGTGATCCCAGCTTTATTCTTATTTGTGTTTATGTTGTTTTGTATTGTGCTGTATTGTGCTGTTTTGTACTGTTTGGGCAATCTGTCACTTGCCTTAAATAAAGGACCTACTAATTGTTTATAATAATAATTCAATACTAGTCCAGCAGCTGGAGTTTCACTTCTTTATACTGTGCCTAATTTAATGTCAAATGGTGACTTGTTGTCAAGGTTGGACTTTGCAGTAAATATAAGAATGACCTTCTGCTGATGCAGCTAGATATTCACTTTGTTGATATTTGATTTCAGAGAACACCCTTCCTGAAAACCTCGCTGAGTGCGACTGCGCCATACGTGACCCTTCAGTGAAATGAGATTGCAGGCGGAATGTCAAACCGGTACTACTCAGGTCTCCAGCAATAGCCTCAGCCTTGGACGCAGGTTCATGATGCACCCATGGCCTTACTTATTTCTGAACATCTCAATCTCACAGCAATTGATGTGAATTAATGATAATAAGACTCCACAAACCACGTTTTTGAGAAGGTATATTGGAGTCAATGTTTTGTAATTTGTTTAGTCAAAGCGTTTTTTTTGCATATATTATAAAAAGATTTGTATCAAATCTAAATTTCACAAAGGATTAAATTGGAACTTAAACTGTGTGAAACCGTTGAACAGTAAGTTTTAAGTGGTGATTTTGTTGCATGCAAAGCCCCATCGTTTCATTGGCCTAGTCACTCTTTTACCCCGTATTATTTTACTTTCAGTATCTCACCATACATGGGAAATCAGAAGATATGAAACTTATATTCTAATCAGGGTTTTAACTAACATTTTGCCCACAGTTGCGCTGTAACCTATATGCAATTCTGGGTTATAATTAACATTGTGTCCACAGTTGCGCAAAGTTGTTTGAATAGTAGTGTCATAAAACAAAGAAAGCATAGTCACTTGCATCCCCTGAAATCAATCATGTTCATGAAGAAGCCATTGTGAAATATTATGTTGCAGTTTGACTAATTGCCAAGTATATGTCTTTTAGCGTATCTTGTTCAGTGTCTGGCAGTACCAAGCCACGTCGACGCAGCAGCAAAAACAACAGTAGCAGTCTAGTAAGCTGACTTACTCGTTTGAGCTTCCTAGTCGTAGCAGTTTTCAGCAATGTTGTCACAATATGGATTGTTTTAATAAAACCTAATGGAGTTATAAAGCATAATTACTGATTCTCCTGTAAGATCATACTTTTATAATGCACTTAACATCAACAACACTGATGCATATGCATGACAGCTAATACATGTATTAATGCACAAACTAAAGTTTGAATTTCTTTATAATTAATTTATTCGCAAACATTAGTTTCAAAACATATTAAAGCACATCGATATTTTTTACTTTGCTTTTATTTATTGTTCGATTTTTATCACTTTGCCTCTCTTATCCTAACCAGGTGAAGGGTCACCCCGCAACTTTCAGTGCCTAGCAATGAAATCATCCACCGTTACATGTAGTTGGTCAGTAAAATGAGCGTTTTAACTGCATATAAAGTAAAAAGATATTATCAAACAACATCTACATTTCTCACGGGATTAAATTGATACTTCAGTTGTTTGATCCCCATGAAGTCTTGGTTTGATTGGTAGATGGTCATCTTGTGACAAAGCCCTAAATTATCATTGGCCAATTCACTTTTGCACAAGATCAAATTAATATCACTGTATCTCACCACACATGGGAATTCAGAGGCTGTACAACTTATATTCTATTCAGGGTTAAAGCCACACACCTTGAATTGAAGTACTTGTTAATCAATACATATAGATGCAATTTGAAAGTGTGCAAAATTGTCATTAAATCTATAGCCTTCTTAGCAAGAAATGTATTCAAAAAAAATTAAACCGAAAGTATGATTACTATACGTTTACGTATATTTTGACAAACGCGATTATTTTTAAGTTTAAGCGCAAAAAATATGGATTTTTACCTTGTAACCACCAGATATATTATAATTGAGATAGATAAAAATAAATGTATAGCCTAGATAGCAAGTTCTTTTTTTTCAAACGTTTCTGCATTTAAAACCGAAAGTAGGATTTCTAGACGTATACGTCCATTTTGACAAACGCGATTATTTTTAAGTTTTGAAGCGCAAAAGAGACGGATTTCTACCTTGTAACCACCAGATATATTCTAATTGGCATAAATCAAATATGGTTCTTATTTATACTTAAATTTACTATGTCATGTATTGCATTTCAAGGTGCGTGGCTTTAATAACTAACATTGTGCCCACAGTTGTGTAAAGCTGTGTGAAGATTTTTGTTTAAAAAAAAGAATAAAGCATTTGCGTAACTTGTAATCAATAGTGTTCAATGAAGGAACAATCATTTTGAAAATGACCAATACTCCAGAATTTATTTGTCTTTTAACGGATCTTGGTCAGTGTCTAGCAGTTTCCTTTCGACCAAGCCACGTCAGCAAAGCAGAAATAACAGCAGCAGTCAAGTAATTTGTCTTCCACGTTTGAGCTACCTATTTGCCACGGTCTGTTGCAAAGTCCACTCAACATGGATTGTTTTAATAAAACAAATGGAGTTAAAGAAGATTTTTGCTGATTCCTGTGTATGATCTTAATTGTATATGAAACAATACATGAACAACACTGATGCATATGAAAGGTAGCTACTACAAGTATTAATGCACAAATTAAAGAATGAATTTCTTTATAATTTTTAGTCATTATCTAAAATTTGTTTCCAAACATATCTAAGCATATTGCTATTGTTATGCCGTATAACAAAATAAAACAAAGGGTTCATTCAAAATTTCTAGTTTTACTTTCAAATTCAGTTTCATTATTATTTTCATTACAACAAAATCATATATCCAAAAAATATCATATACAATCAATAATAAAATATTCGTACCTGCATCTTATTCTGTATCATAATCTCTTTTTTGATTAAATAATCTATCTTAACCGGATGTTTTTCGTTTAAATCTGTATTCCAAACTGAAACTTGTTTATTTTCGAATCAGCTATTTATACTTTTTCGGGCATGACGTCAATGACACGTGACGACCGTTAAAGTAAAATATATACCAATGAACGTAATGTGAAATGGCGGATTTATTGAATGAATGAGAATCAAGTTTGAACAATAATATTATACAAATACAATGACAAAAACGTAAGTTAAGCCATATACATCAATGGAAATCAATAAATATGATGTTTATGAATATCAATTTATTTAGATAATAAGCATTTTAATTTGATAAGGAGTGTTTGTTTACATTTCACCATGTATTACGGAATGGCCAATGGGAGGAGTAACGGCCTAGCAATATAATATATTGACTATGCTTTGATTTATTGTTTGATTAAATCACTCTGCCATTCTTTGACTTACCAGGTTGAGGGTCGCCCAAAACCACCCAGTGCCTTGCAATGAAAACCTCACACGTGACTGTGACCTTGCCCTTGTACACACCTAATGGTCAGGTTGACGATCACTTGGGCTTAGATAGTCACTGCAGTAAGAACGTGTAAGATTTTAAAGGTACTTGTTCACAGATTTTATGAGTACTTTGACTTACCCGAATGACATAACTAAAGCACATTTAAAAGTGGCTACATATAACTATACAGTGTATACCAATATTTTGCAGTATGTTATTGTAAATTGCTTTCACTGCTTTTGACAAATAATAATATCAATAATCTCAGTTTAGAACCTAAAAGAAGGCAGCTTTTATGATTTTCTTTTTTTAATTTTGTATATTTATTACTTTAGGTTATTCCATAAACTGTGTTGATGTGGTTTTAATAATGGTTGAAAAATGATATTGAAAACTCGATGATCAAGCTATTTTATATTGTTCCATCTGTATTTGTAAACAAAATGACTGCAGAACAGGGCATCACTAAGTAAATCTATTAACATTTACCTTTAAATTTGTTTTTTTTACATGTTTGTATTTGTCAAAATGACTATAAAACAGGGCATCAACTGAACCATCTATCTGTATTAACATTTTCATTTAAATATTGCTCAATCACTCGCAGTAAACGGAATTTCTACAGAAAGAAAATAAAACAACAAGACTATATCTTTAAACATTTCCCTTTAAATAGTGTATATCATTTTCAATAAAGAAGATGACTTCACAATAGGACATCCGAGACTGCAATGACGAAATGAGTGTCCTCACTTCAGCAGTGGAAGCCAATACACAATACGAGAGTTTCCAGCGGCTAACCTTATCTGGTATGTATGGGTTTATTTTAAACCTAATTATTATATGATTTAGTTAGGTAAGAATATATATGTATGTAGTTTAAATATAGATTTAATATTATTCACTGAAGTAAAAATATGAGAACAATTATAACAATATTTGTGTTCAACATCAGTCAGCCAGTAAATTATTTTTTATCCCCGCCGAAAAAAAAATCGGAGGGGATATAGTATTAGTCTCTGTCCGTCCGTCCGTCTGTGTGTCTGTGCGTCTGTCCGTCCTTCCGTCGGAAACTTTGTCCAGAGCATAACTCCAAATCTATTCAATGGATTTACTTTAAACTTAGAATATAAACCGATGGAAACTAGGAGAATTGCAGTGTCCAAGAACCATAACTCTGTCTACCTAGGTTTTTTAATTATCTCCCCTTTTATATAATTTTATAGTAAATTTTTGACCGGAGCATTACTCTAAATATACTGAACGGATTTACTTGAAACTTGAAATATAAACAGATGGCAAGTAGGGAAAGTGCAGTGACTAAGAACCAGAACTATATCTACCTTATATTTTGAATTATCTTCCTTTATTTAATTTCAAAGTAAATTTTTGTCCGGATCATAACTCTTAATTTACTGAAGGGATTAACGTGAAACTTGAAATATAAACAGATAGCAAGTAGCAGAAGTGCAGTGACTAAGAACAATAACACTATCTACCTTAGTTATGGAATAATCCCCCTGTATTTAATTTCAAAGTAAATTTTTGTCCGGAGCATAACTCTGAATCTACTGAAGGGATTAACTTGAAACTTAAAAAGTAAACAGATGGCAAGTAGGAGAAGTGCACTTACTAAGAACCATAACTCTATCTACCTTAGTTTTTGAATAACCTCCCTTTATTTTATTTAAAAGTAAATTTTGGTCCGGAGCATAACTCTAAATCTACTGAAGGGATTTACTTGAAACTAGAAATATAAACAGATGGCAAGTAGAAGAAGTGCAGTGAACATGAACCATAACTCTTTCAGCGGTAGTTTTTGAATTATCTCCCTTTATTTTTTAAATTTATTTTTTTTAATTATTTTTTTATATTATATTTTATTTATTAATATTTTTTAATTATATTTAATTAAATTTTATAGTACATGTTTTAGCTTTTTAATTTTTAATATCTCCATTTATCTTATTTTACAATAATATTTTAATTTTAACAACGAAGAATTCACTGTAAAATAAATAGATGAGTTTAAGGAAAAATACAGTGACAAAGAACAGTAACTGTTTATAGTCCTCTTCTTTAATTACCTCACTTTCTTTTATTTCCTTATATTGTATTCTCTACAGCATATCTCAAACACTGTATAACTAATTGATCCTTGAAATATAAATGGATGGCACAGGTGCCATGTTTTACAAATATTATTCTACTCTCTAAAACAAATGTTGTCATACACGCAAACACATGTAGGCAGGGATTTGGCACTATTGTGACAAGCTCTTGTGTTTCTAAAAAATGCAAATGTGTGTCGAATATCAATAGGACATTGTGTTTGTCATAAATCAATTTAAAATATTAAATTAATATACAACAGTGCACTCATTCTGACATGTTTTTTTCCACCACACTTTTTGTCGGTTTGTAAGGGTGCAATTAAAAAAGTGTGTATCCGACTTTGCATCAGACCCCTATTAGAAATAGAGCCCTGCCTATAAAGAGACTAATCCAGTACCGACCTGTGCACATGTCTTTTGCAATAAACAAGCTGTCATACTTGCACTTGTCTTTGGCGTATTCTCACGTCACTATATCAATGTATTCAAGGTTAATTTTTACTTTAAAAAATAACAGTGCGTAAATGTAAACCCTGTAAATTCAAGTTATTTCAAAATAAAACACAAGTAAATTACTTTTAAACTGTTCTCACATTAGTTTTTGTTATTGTACTGAAACATAAAAAAGTGTTTTTTTTTTTTTTTTTTATTCAATATCATACATACAATGTAAACATGTATATGAGCATACATTACAGTGATTGTACAAAGCAATAAAGTTCAGACATGTTATACAAGATATGCTAATATATATATATATTTTTTAGAGAGAAAAGAAAAGAACAACAGAGAAATAGTTATGAACATTGATGAGTTGTATAAAGTCTGAAGAAAACATACTGGACTTGTGTGTTTTGTTGTATATTCACAATGATCTTGTCCGATTGAGAAAAAAAAATAAACAAAACTATTTTAGAGGGATAAACTAACATTAGAGTGAAATGTATATTAGTGGACAAAACATTATGAGAATTTAATCCGATTCCATTTTTGTTCAAAGATTTGTAATGTGTCATTACTGAGGGCTATTTCTTTCTCAATCTGGATTTTTAGTTTAAGACTATGGACAAAACAATTAAAATTTGGTACTTGTTTTTTGTACTTCATGTTTAAGATAAAATATTTCATCAATATAACCATAAAATTCACAATATTATTACAGTCTATTGATTTCAATGAGTTAATTCCGAAACTTACATCTAAGAAAGATAGTTTAATGTTTAGTTGATGTTGTTCAAGAAAAGATATTAATTGATTCCAAATAGGCTGGATGTGTTTGCACTCCCAAAAAAGATGTTCTATAGTTTCAATGTTTTCACTGCAGAAGTCACACAGATTTGAGTTAGATAATTTGCATTTATATAGATATTTATTTGTAGCTATAATTCTATGGATGTATTTATATTGAAAATTTCTCAGTGTGCTTTCAATTGTTGCTTTATATGGCATGGTAAATATGTGTTTCCAATTTAGTTCATTTTCTCCAAAAAGGACTTGCCATTTATTTTTGATTTTGGAGTTTTCTGTAGGGTTTTTAATTTGCAGTGTGTAAAATATTTTATTTGTTTTGTTTTTTCTTCCAAGTATGTTTTCTACAAATGTTGTTTGAGTACATGGTGTATTATTTGTATTGATTTCGGATTTAATATGTATGGGTATGCTTTTGATTAGTGTGTAGTACTTCAGAAAATTATTTGAAGGTATTCCGTATATGTAACATATATTATCAAAAGAGTAGAAATCCTTAATTCTGTAGTCATATAATTGGTCGACATATTTAATGCTTTGTTCAAACCAGTCTTTATAGAAAAACGTCTTATTGTTTGACGTTATGTCTTTATTATTCCATATTATTGTTTTACTGCTGGTTTGGGTTTGTAAATTATGAGTGACATCACTCCACGCTGATAGAACATCAGACAGAAATATGTTTTCGTTTGCAATTTCATGTAAGATAGTATTGCTGATGTTACATTGAAAGAGTAAGGAGTCACCATATTTTTTTAGGATTTTCTGGTAGAATAATTTCCATTTACTCGTATTGGTACTATCTAGGTATCTTTTAACCCAGCTGCATTTGATTGCATTCAAGAATGAGTCAATGTTCGTTAATTGGATACCTCCATTTTCTACAGATTGAATTAGCTGAGTTCTTTTTATTTTATCAGGCTTACCGTCCCATATGAAATTAAATATTGCTGATTTTATATCGTTAATAACATCAATTGGTGGATTTGGGAGAACTGTAAATACATATATTAACTTAGGAAGTGCAAACGTTTTCAATACTGTGTTTTTTCCAATAAGTGTAAGTTTACGATGATGCCATGATTTTAAGCAGTTTTTAAAATTCTGTAATTTAGGTAGTATGTTTTTTAGAACTGTATCCTTTTCATTATTTGTGAAAGTAATTCCTAACGTTGTGGCTTCATCGGATGTCCAATTAAATTTCATTTCTTTATTATATTGAACATTACTTTGTTTTAATTTACCTACTCGTAGCACAGTACATTTACTTTTGTTTAGTTTAAGACCCGATGTCGTTCCGTAAAGGGTTAGCGACTCTATAAGGTTATGGAAAGAATCGTAATTGTCATTTAAAAAATAAGTTGCATCGTCAGCAAATAGGGATTGTTTGATTTCTTCGTCAGGTTCTAGTGATATGCCTTTTATGTGTTTATTTGATTGGATGTGATGTGATAGATACTCGATGCAAATAATAAATAGGGATGATGAGAGTGGACATCCTTGTCGAACCCCTCGTTCGATGTTAAAACTGTTTGAAAAGAAGCCATTGTTAATGATTATACTGTTAATATCGGTATAGAATAGTTTGACCCATTGAATGAGACTTTCACCAAAGTTCATATTTTCTAAGCAAGAGAACATAAATGAATGATCAAGCGAATCGAATGCCTTTTCAAAGTCTGCAAAGAATATTAGACCAGGATTATTTGAATTGTTGAAATAGTTTATGCATTCTTGGATAAGACGAACGTTTTCACCAATGTAACGTCCTTTTATGAAACCAGATTGAGATTTTGAAATGATTGATGGTAATATTTTTTTTATTCTGTTTGCTATACTTTTAGTTGCAATTTTATAATCATTGTTAAGTAAACTTATCGGGCGCCAGTTTGATAATGATTCTAAGTTTTTTCCAGGTTTTGGGATGAGTGATATAATACCTTGTTTTTGTAGCGTAGTTAAGTTTTCGTTGTTAAATGAATAGTTAAGTGAATTAATTAGATGTGTTTTTATATCATTCCAGAATATTTTATAAAATTCGATTGTGATGCCATCAGATCCTGGGCTTTTGTTATTTTGCATTTCTTTTAGGGCTAATCCACATTCATATTCATTAAGCAATCCGTCGCACAGTTGTTTTTCCTCCTGGTTTAAAGCGTGATGTGTATTTTTAAAAAGGGTGTTATTTTCAACATTTTTTCTTTTATAGAGGGTTTCGAAAAATATACGTTGTTCTTCTAGTATTTGAGTTCTGTTTGTTATATCTTTGCCGTTGACTACTAATTTGTGTACAGTTTTTTGTTCACTTCTACGTTTTTCAATGTTTGCGAAATATTTTGTATTTTTTTCATTGTGTTCAACATGCTGTGCACGCGCTCTTAGTATTATTCCATTGAGATGTGTATGATAGATTCCATCTAATATTTGTTTTTTTAATGTTATTTCATTTTCAATGTCGGTGGTATCATTTGTGTTTGTTTGATGCAATTGTTTTTCAAGTGTTTCAATGGTTTTGATGGTGTCAGTTTCAAGTTTGTGTGTTTCTTTTTGTTTAAATGATGTGTATCTAATTGTTGTGTTACGTATATTTCCTTTAATTACTTCCCATAAGGTGTTTGGGTTTGCATCTTTATTATTTTGAACTGTATTTAATATTTCCTGTTTTATTTGTGTTTGATATTGTGTATCTAATAAAATGCTGTTGTTAATTTTAAAGTATCCTGGGCCTCTTTCAGGTTGCATATTGTGGAGTTTAAGTTCAACTAGAGAGTGGTCAGTCATAAATCCTGGTTTTATGTTACATGTGTCAATAATGTTGCAAAGAGATTCAGATATTAAAAAATAGTCTAATCTACAAAATATTGTTGGTTTTGTGTTTGAGTGCCAGGTGAATTTGCTTTCGTTTGGGTATACTGTACGCCAGATATCTATCATATTGTAGGTTACAATTATGTTATTTAAAATGTTTCTATTTTTAGTGTGAGTATAAAGGTTTCCATTCTTTTTATCCATTAATGGGTTCAGGACAGTATTGAAATCACCACCGATTATAATATTTTTATCTTGGTTATTAATTATAAAGGATTGTAATGTTTCGTAAAATGTGGAATCGTCTATGTTAGGGCCGTAGACGTTGATTAGTGTTATTTGTGTTTCGTGTATTTTGATATCTATACTTGCTTGTCTACCAATTATTATTTCCTTAAAGTTATCGACTGTGATCCCAATATTATTTTTTATCAGAAAGGCCACGCCTTGTTTATTAGAATGTTGACCACTAAGATAGATGTCTCCGTCCCATTCATCTTTTAAGGTTTGTGTTAAAGTATGTGTCAAGTGACTTTCTTGTAATAGGATTATACTATATTTTTTTTCGTCTAACCATTTGAAGATTTTTATGCGTTTTTCTTTATTATTTAGCCCTTTTACATTTAAGGTACATATCTTAATCATTTAAAGAAGTGGAGGGTGAGTAAATGATAATTTGTGTATGCTTGTCCAGTTGGTCCCTATTTTAAAAAATGCCCAGTTGGTTTCTAGTATAAGACATAAGATATCATTACATACAAACGAAAAAAGAAAACAAAAAATATGGATACAAACAGCTGAATAGTCCATAAAAAAAAGAAAACAGAAATAATCACAAAAGTGATAAGAAAACAACAATAAACGATTTGTCTCCAAAAGAGACATACATAAGCGCACTTCCGTACACTGGAAATGCACAAAATAGTTGAAATAGTGATCTGAGTATAAAATTATATATATAACATCGTAGATTGTATGGTAACTTATAATAATAATAATATACCAATACAAAAACGACTCAATTGTGTGTGGAGGGTGGTTCGGTGCGTGTGGGTGTGTGTGTGTTTGTGTGTGTGTGCGCGCGTGTGTTATGCGCCTGTGTTGTGCATGCTCGTGGAAAGGAGTGTGCGCGCCGGTTCAGTTTATGTGTGTGAATGCGCGCGTGTGTGTGTGCGCGTGTGTGTGTGTTTGTGTATGGTTTTTGTGTGCGCGGGCCGCGTGTGTGTGCGTGCACGTATTCGTGTGTGCGTGCTCGTGTGTGTGTGTGTGTGTGTGTGTGTGTGTGTGTGTGTGTGTGTGTGTGTGTGTGTGTGTGTGTGTGTGTGTGTGTGTGTGTGTGTGTGTGTGTGTGTGTGTGTGTGTGTGTGTGTGTGTGTGTGTGTGTGTGTGTGTGTGTGTGTGTGTGTGTGTGTGTGTGTGTGTGTGTGTGTGTGTGTGTGTGTGTGTGTGTGTGTGTGTGTGGTGTGTGTGTGTGTGTGTGTGTGTGTGTGTGTGTGTGTGTGTGTGTGTGTGTGTGTGTGGGTGGGTGGGTGTGTGGGTGTGTGTGTGGGTGTGTGTGTGTGTGTGTGTGTGTGTGTGTGTGTGTGTGTGTGTGTGTGTGTGTGTGTGTGTGTGTGTGTGTGTGTGTGTGTGTGTGTGTGTGTGTGTGTGTGTGTGTGTGTGTGTGTGTGTGTGTGTGTGTGTGTGTGTGTGTGTGTGTGTGTGTGTGCGCACACGCGCGCTCGCGTATGTGTATGTGTGCGTGTGCTGGTTGTGTAAAACGCGTGTGTGCGGGTGCGCGTGTGTATGTGTGTGTTTGTCTGCGGTTGAGTGCGTGCGTATGTTCGTGTGATTGTAAGCGTGTATGTGAGTGTATGTGTGTATACATGCATGTGTTCTGTCTTATTATTTTGCACTGTGTGTACCTGTATCTCGTAAAAAAAACGTTGTAATAATTGATAAGCTTAGGTTACAATAATGACTATAACATGACTATTACAATGACAAAATATGTATTCTTATACAAACATGTTGTGCTATTATTTGTCTAGAGGTTCACGACAATTAAAAAGAACCTATGCATCTACTGTATTTGAAAATCATCTATTGATTATATATGTATATCTTCATTTATTGTTAAACACAATTAATGCAATCAGTACGTTTTAATAAACTGTTGTCTGCGAAACGTTTAACAAATATCAACATTACACGATATGTGCTAAGATCAAAGACATATACACGAAAAACATTCGTATGTCCGTCGCATTGTCGATCTGAAATATACGAAAAACGAAACCTACTTAGATCGACTGACGGACATTCCCACGTTTTTTGTTTGATAAGCAAACGTTTTTTAAGCATTTTGTACCTATAAAATGTAACTCTAGTATTTTCATTTTTACTGTATCTGGTCTGCAGTTAATCTAGTTCCGAAAACAAAATGAACTAGAGATACCACCAGATGTGTTTTTACTCATATAACAGAATTATGAGCGTCTTACTCTCAATAAATATTTTAATTTTTATTAACAAAAATGATTACAAAAATGTGTTGCCCTATTTGGAAAGAATTTAATTGGCAACATAAGTGATGTGGAGTTGTAGAGCTAATACAATATACTGAAAATTAAACAAATTATATAAAACACATATTTTCTGTATTTTCTATAACACATATATTCTACGCACCGCATGCTATATACATAAATATAGAAGTAGATACATATCCTCCTTTCATAGCTCATGAGCCACATAAAAAAGCGCACTTCCATACACTGGAAATACACAAAATAAAAAGTTTATATAAAGCTCCGTAGATTGTATGTAACTTATAATAGTAGTAATATAACAGTAAGAACTACAAAATTGTGTGGGGTAGTTCGGCGCGCGTGTGTTTGTGCGTGTGTGTGTGCGCATGTTGCGCGAGTATGTAATGTGCGTGTGTTGTGCATGTACGTGTAAGGGGGTGTGTGCGTGAGTTCGTGCATGTGTGTGTATTCGCGTGTGTGTGAATGTATGTGCGTGTGTGTGCGCGTGTGTGTACGTGTGCGTGTGTACGTGCTTGCGTGTGTGCGGGCGTACATGCGTGTGTGTGCGTGTTCGTATGCGTGTGTGTGCGTGCGCGTGTGTTTGTGTGTCTGTGGTTGAGTGCGATTTTCTATTCTAAGAAACGCTCGCTACATATATAAATATAGATATAGATTAATATTTTTTAAAATGCCACAGTTCATGCAAACAAAAATACAAGTAAACAATGCAGACAATAATTATGTATATGATAAGAATTTATATATTTTTTATAGATATATATGAATACCATTATATCTTTTCATAACTGAAATTTCATGACTCTCATAATAGGAAAAAGTTATTTTTTTATAGCTATAGATAAATATCCTTAAATCTTTCATAGTTCACGAAAACATAAATACAAGTATAACCGTACATACAATAATTATGTACATAATAAGAAAATGTTACTTTTTAGCACTTTAACAGTAGTGAATGTTCAGTTTCATATTAAATGCTGATTTTTCCGAAAGACTACCAAAAAAACATTACACAACGTTTATTCGTAGATTTTGCCTAGGCTTATTCAATCATATAAAAAAACAACAACAAATATTTATAAATCATAATATTTATCTTGAGTCTGTGTATGAATGTGTGTGTGTGTTGCGAATTACATTTAGGTAATAGAAACACAGTTACATGCACATTACATTTAGGTAACAATAGTTACATGCAGTGTGTGTGTGTTGCGAATTACATTTAGATAATAGAAACATAGTTACATGCACATTACATTTAGGTAACAATAACATAGTTACATGCAGTATCCAAAAACATAATTGCGAAGGGGAACTACACGGTGGTATCTTCAAAGGTGATAGTTGCCATTTCCGGGTCCAGAGTTTTGTCACTGTTCTATTGTTAATTTATGTTTGACGATTTGAGGCGCTGCCATTTGATACTTTTCGTGCGTACGTTGTTTTGTTTGTTGCGTAGGTTTTGGTTGGCCATGACTTTGCCATCCAGAGTTTGTACTTATCGAATGTCACTTGTTCGTTGCGCTCTTGTCCCCGATAACGAACGAATAGTTTCCCGTCGCGGGACCAGGCCTTCTCTACCAACTCCGGCTCTTTAAGGCGCAATGAAGCAAGAACTTCTGCATTGATTTTAGTCAGGTCTTCATTGATGTAAATGCCAGTACCTTTCAGAAGCTTGGCGCGTTTCATGATTTCAATTTTCGTTTGGCGCCTGACGAATTTAACAATGACTGGCCTGCATTTATGTTGGGCATATTTTCCAAGGCGGTGAGCTACGTCGATATCCCTGGTCTCGATATGTGTGCCAAGCTTTTGATTCAACATTAAGATCGTTTCGTCGGCCACGGCCATTGATGCCTGTTGGTCTGTATCGTTGGAGAGGCCTGTGATACGTATGCTATTCCTCCGGCCGTATTGTTCAAGTTCGTTTAGCTCGGATGTGTGGCTGCAATCTCGGTCATATTGCGTTTTTTTCAGGGCATCTATTTCATCCCTTTGTTCCTTAATTGTTGTTTTCAGTGAATCTATTTCGTTTTTATTTTCAAAAAGGCTACCTTCCAATATTTCGAGTTTTTTCAGTATACTTCCTAGAAATTTTTCCTTTATTTCATCGAGAGTATCTTTTATTATTGTTCTAATTAAGGAAGTGTCATTTTTTGTCAGCACGTTTGATAATTTAGAGCTAATGTCATCGAGGCGCTTTTCAATTGACGTTTCCGTGTGCTCTTTCACGGATTTAGCCGCACCGCTTTGCACAAAGTCAGTCATGCTTTTTTGGTTTATTTTGTCCTGTTCTGTTTTCGATTTTTTAATGCTCTTTTTGTTCTTCTTGTTTTGTTTATTTGTGATTGGTGTTTCGAAGACTGGTACTTCACATAAACTAGCGTTGCTCTCGCTAGCTGTGGATGAGTGTTGCCTTTTGCTCATTATAATTATAGTTATTAGGCTGCATTAGGATTTCCTCCGAGGACGTATAAGTGGTAAACGGTTTATTTGGCACTATGACACTTCTTTATTCTCAATTAGGCGATACGTCGATTAGGCGATCCGGTCATGCGTGACGAGTTCACCGCACAGATCAGGTAGAAAGCTGACAGGATAGAACTTGTTTATCCGCTTTAGATAAGTTTACGATTGCTGTCTATATGTCTATATAACCTGAATATTATGCTACCCCACCCGCGCGAAAGTTAGGCGGGTGGAAAAGAAAATCAAAAATATCATCTAGAACACTTTTAACAAAAGCTTATTACTTGTCTCTCGTGAACTAGTCCATATTAATATAATCCCTCCATTTTAGACAATCCACATTCACTCAGATCACTTGCGTTTATTTTATTTTATAGATTTCATTTTTGCATACGTGTTTACATTTTAGACCGGAACCGGAAAATAAAAAAGTGTTGCATTTGGTAAATCTTCATATATGTATAACACTTTTTCTAGAACAAGTATATTTAAACCATTTCTTGTTAACCCGCCACGTGCATTTTATGCCCCACTTCAAAGAAGTGGGGGTATATTGTTTTGCGGGATGTTTGCCGGTCTGTCGTTCGTGTGCTGGTAGACCAGTTGAGTTCCTATAACTAACTTGTCAACGAATTGATTTATTGGCTTCATACTTCACATGTGCATTGGTCTTGGACAGTAGATGACTTCTAGTGAAATTGGGGTCACTTGTTCAAAGGTCAAGGTCACTGTCACAATAATTGTGAAAATTATCTGATCAATAACTCGTCAGCAAATTGACCAATAGGCTTGATCCTTCACATATGCATTTGCCTTGGATAGTAGATGACCCCTATCGAAAATGGGGTTGCTAGGTCAAAGATCAATGTCACAATACGTATGAAAATCCTTTCCGATCAATCAATCGTCAACAAATTGACCTATTGGCTCGATACTTCATATGTACATTGACCATGGACAGTAGATGTGCCCTATTGACATTGGGGTCACTAGGTTAAAGGTCAAAGTCATTGTCACTATAAGTGCGAGAATCGTTTCCAATTAATAACACATTTACCAATTGACTTGAGACCTCACATGTACATCGGTTTTAGACAGTAGATGATGTCTATTGAAATTTGGGTCACTAGTTCAAAGGTCAAGGTCAATGTGACATAAGGTGTTAAATTGGTATCAATTCGATATGTCATCAAAGGATTGAGTGATGGGTGTCAAGGCTCTGTTTTGGGAGGCATCTGTCTCAGACCCCGGAGCTCTTGTTTTTATTTAAACATTCTTTAAATAAAGTTTGGGGATAAACCAAAACGGACTAATGTTCTCTCTCTCTATTAATTTTAGCTTCAATGCATTGAATGCATTCACAGTTTCAACACGATTTTTACAACCCGAGAACATCGTGGGCACAATGTGGGCTTTAGTTAAATCTTTTGACATTACCTTGTTGATATGATAGGTCGAGGCACTGACAAGCGTTTTTGTCGGGTTGAAATCAGTTGGGTTTGTCCTTGAAAACGCTAGTATTTCCTTGAATTTGTTTTGTTTGATACATGATTTACTTTTATTCCAGAAAACCTGGGTAGCAGAGCAATGAGTATATCCCAGGAGCATTTGCAGTCATCATCTCCAGATTATGAGATCCCCATGCTCCACAACCCTCAGTCTATGAACATCATGCAGAGCGAACCTTGGGTTAGTTTTCCTTTTTCATGGCCTTACTTTCAGAGATTGGTGGGTGCATGTAGATTTAACATTGTGTGTCAATACATCTTTCAATCCAGCTGTGGGTTTTTTTGGTCGTGTGTGAGCTAGTCTGTCGGTCGGTCGCTCCGTCGGTCAGTCCGTATTAAGTGTCCGCTTTCTAATTCAAGTTGTTTTCATCCGATCTTCACCAAACTTGGTCAGATGATGTCTAGGTCAAGTTCGAATGTGGGTCATGCCGGGTCAAAACTAGGTCACGGGGTCACTAAGTGCGTTTTGAAAATTGAGCATGGTGTCTAGTACTTTTTAAAAATTAAGCATGGTGTCCGCTCTCTTATTCAAATAGTTTTCTTTTTTTATTCCATTTTTAGCTCGACTATTATATATGAAAAATATATTGTGGAGCTATCCTACTCACCCCGATGTCGGCGTTTCCATTAGCGTGCAAATGTTAACGTTTTCGTACTACCCCAATTTTTCCTTGACATATTGCTTTCATATTTTGCATACTTGTTTACCAACATGACCCCAACCTATAAACAAGAGCAGACAACTGTATCAAGCATTTTGACAGAAATATTGCCCCTTATATACTTAGAATGTATTATTGATAAAGCTATGTTAAAGTTTGCGTACTACCCCAAGTGCTTTATATACCATTTTGCAAGCTTTTGTATTTTCTGTTATTTCGTAAATTTTCGTATTTCCTAAAAATCTGAAAAATTACCATTATTTGTAACGCGTGATGTTGCATCTTTATAAAATAGCATTACCCACTGTAAGGTGTGCTCACTAAATCTGAAATGGCGAGGCATTTAAACATAAGCCCATGATCCATACTGTCGAAGGCTTTGTTATATCGGAAAAAATCGGAGACCGTTTTCGTTACTTTCATCCATTAGTTCAATCATTTCATGCAAAAGTCTTACATTTTCGCCATTATATCTTCCTTTGATAAATCCTGTTTGATTTACACTGGTTATATTATTTAAAAGAGGTTTTATACGATTGGCAATGGATTTTGTAGCTATTTTGTAATCAACGTTAAAAAGCGAGATGGGCCTCCAGTTATCGATCAAAAGGGTGTCCTTTGCGGTCTTAGGTAGTAAAGTAATTATGCTTTGTTTTTGCAATTCTGTTAGATTATTGGTGTCTAAAGAATAGTTAAGAGAATTAACGACATATTGCTTAATATAATTCCAAAATATTTTGTAAAATTCTGCAGATATGCCATCTGATCCTGGACTTTTATTGTTTTTCATGTCTAGCAGTGCTTTAGCGCATTCATACTCTGATAGGTATCTTTGTTCATTTTGCGTTTGTTCTGGGTTTATTTTATTGCAGATATTGGTATGGAAACGTTCATGATGTTTATATCTATATTGTTGTCTTTTTTATAAAGATTCTCATAAAATTTGGCAGTGTTTTAATATTTCGTTTTGATCACGTATTACAGCATTATTATTAGTTTTTAGTTGTTCAAGTAGTTTTCATCAGAGCTTCACCAAACTTTGTCAGAAGTTGTAGCTATATGATGTTTAGTTCAAGTTCGAACATGGGCCTTGCCGGGTCAAAAACTAGGTCACGGGGTCACTTAGTGCGTTTTAAACATTGATCATGGTGTGCGCTTTTTTGTGAAGACAACATGCAAAATAACCTGTGTCAATGCGGCATGTGGGGGTATTTGTCACGTCCGTGACAAAGCTCTAGTATTGGTTCATTTATTTTATAGTAGTGAAGTTTTCAGTCAAAGGTAAATTGTGGTTGCATCGGTTGCCTTTTGCCTACCTCACACATACATCTCAGTAAAACTCTTCTCCAGCACGTTTTATTTGCTATTGGCTAGTTGGCCCTGTCTTATTGTTATAAATGATAAGGTGATATTTTTCCAATGGAAGAAATGTATGTTTCTCGAATATCAACCCATATTTCCTGATTGATGGTAAGATTTATAGTTAGTTGGTAATAAAGTGGTTATGATTAACTTTTCATGTAACTCAATGTATAAAAGTGCTATTTTTGTTCTTGTTTATCATCTGTAACACATACAATGAACAACTGACATTAACTGTTATGAATCTTTCTTTTTTCAGACGTACCTTGACGAAATCAAACCAGCAAATCAGAAGGACAGCCTGCTGCTACTGTTGTTATCATATTAACCCCATACCGAAAAAGCTCAGAGATATAAAGGCTGTTTAAGATGTGCTTGTCTCTACATACCCCGTGTCTGGTGTGAACATGTACAATTGAATGTCTCTACATACTCCATGTCTGCTGTGAACATGTACAATTGAAGGTCTCTACATACTCCATGTCTGGTGTGAACATGTACAATTGAAGATCTCTACATACCCCATGTCTGGTGTGAACATGTACAATTGAAGGTCTCTACATACCTCATGTCTGGTGTGAACATGTACAATTGAAGGTCTCTACATACCTCATGTCTGGTGTGAACATGTACAATTGAAGGTCTCTACATACCTCATGTCTGGTGTGAACATGTACAATTGAAGGTCTCTACATACTCCATGTCTGATGTGAACATGTACAATTGAAGGTCTCTACATACTCCATGTCTGATGTGAACATGTACAATTGAAGGTCTCTACATACTCCATGTCTGGTGTGAACATGTACAATCGAAGGTCTCTACATACTCCATGTCTGGTGTGAACATGTACAATTGAAGGTCTCTACATACTCCATGTCTGCTGTGAACATGTACAATTGAAGGTCTCTACATACTCCATGTCTGATGTGAACATGTACAATTGAAGGTCTCTACATACTCCATGTCTGGTGTGAACATGTACAATTGAAGGTCTCTACATACTCCATGTCTGGTGTGAACATGTACAATTGAAGGTCTCTACATACTCCATGTCTGGTGTGAACATGTACAATTGAAGGTCTCTACATACTCCATGTCTGGTGTGAACATGTACAATTGAAGGTCTCTACATACTCCATGTCTGGTGTGAACATGTACAATTGAAGGTCTCTACATACTCCATGTCTGGTGTGAATATGTACAATTGAAGGTCTCTACATACTCCATGTCTGGTGTGAACATGTACAATTGAAGGTCTCTACATACCCCATGTCTGGTGTGAACATGTACAATTGAATGTCTCATCTTTGGAATTGGGACACGTGGAAAATTAGTGATTTGATTCAGACAGAAATCGCATAGTGACAAATCACAACAAAAAATGGAAAGCAAGAAAGTCTTGTGGCCAGCAATGTTTTTATGTGACCACTAAGTTGTGTTCAAAGAAAAACAATAGTTCATGTTTTATTGGAACTATGATGCTGTCAGTCATTTTATGTTGAAGGCTTTAAATAACTATATTTAAATATAATAAGATTAAGATTACTTGATAAAAGAAATAATGTTATATAGTATTTTAAGCGCAAAATTTACAAGTCTATCCAATTACTGTGTCTGTATTATGACATTTTATTTTGGAAATGTTAAGGAAAATATAATGTTAGTAAATATATGTCTATGAATGTTGATTTTGACATTTGTCAAAGCTGTTTAAATGATGCTGGTAACTTCGACAAAATTTAAAGAAATGTATTATTTTCATGTAATGAGACATGCTTCAGTTTTTTGTGGCTTAACCTGTAATATAGAGGTGGTAGTTACAAGAATTGTTTAGCCAGATGGAGAATGTTTATGCTATGGCTTTGATACTCTTAAGTGTGCCAATTGGTGTCAGGTTTTTATCAAGAATATTGTTTATTGTCTAACAATTTCTTGAAAATATTGATTAATTTTAGACAAAATCATTTAATCTTCCTTAAATTGTCTATTCTGTATTCACGACCAGTTATTTATTAATTTGCATGATTATGATTTATGAATGACTTTTGTATTGCTTAAAATGCTTTATTTGTTTTGGAACTGAGTATTTAAAAACGAAAATATGAGGTGTAGGAAAAATGGCCTAAGTTATGATAATTATTTTTTTGTTTTTGTAAAGTTTATTATGCTTTATATGTTTGTGTATAGGCATTTAGACGACCAGATTAACTTGACCAATAATTCGTGCTCACTGTATATATCGGTCAGTACATTAGTCACTTATATATATAGCGATTGTGAAATGCTTGTATTTGCAATGTAAATCATGCGTTTATTGTTGCCATTTTGATTTTTGCTGTTAACATTTATTTGTAATAACAATTTTTATCATGTACATCTTTTAGGTGCCAGATAATAAAAAAACATTGCTTGTGGGAATGCTCATTTAAAACTTTCTTAATGATACAGAACAACACATTCTGAAGAGGCTAATAAATTATGCTTTAGGCAAAAGGAACATCTTGTTACTAGTATATGTACTGCTTTTCATTAAATAAAGTCAAACAACTATTGAAAGATTGGTATAACTTTGTTTTGCATTATCTTAAGAAAAAATAATATTTACTTCTTGGAAATCAGTCAATTGCAAATCAAGCGAGAGTGATTTAACATGCTAACACTTGTCAATAATTGAATTGTCTCTCTTTGTACGTAAGATATAGGGATGTTGTTGCTTGGAAAACAAAGTTGTATCCGTTGTTAGATAATGCTTTTGTTCATCTCTCAACATAACAAGTACATTCATACAGTTATTAAAAATATGACACTCTTTATTCTCAGCCATCAGTTTGTATTGGGATTTTGTGGAATACTTACTAAACTAATATACGTCTGTTTAATGAATGAATAGCTATGGTACAATATGATACTCAGTGTTACAAAACATGTGTAATAAAAATATAATGTCATTTATTTGAAATCATAAAATTTAGTTGTCCATTCAATGCTTACAGTTTTGCAATTGCGATGATAAAGGAAATGTTCTGCTCAAAATGTCTTTTTAAGACATGTGAAAATTGTAGCAATCATATTGTACTTGTATTTATATTATACATGATAATGATTTACTTACGGCTGATGATAGCGGCTGTTTACTATTTGTGTTACAGTTAGTTTCGCTCGACCATTAGACCATATTTCCTTAAAAATGTGATTGTTTATATTGAACTTTAATTGAATGCATGAAACATGATTGTTCTGTTGCTTAACAGCTGAAAATAGCTTGATGTTTGTAAAATTGTATGAAATGTTTCAAATAAATCATATTGATTACATAAAAAAATATAATTAGATTTTGCCTTACTTTGAATGCATAACAAACAAATGTTACCATACAACCATATTAGTATTGAACTTAATTAATACTTTAAGATGCAATTTTTACAATAATGTGTTAATATTGTCATCCATTCCAAATAAGCATTGTGCATTCGTAAATATAGGGTGTATATACACTGCTTAGATGCCTTTTTAAAATTGCTTGTGTACGTTATATTGATTAAAGACTCTTATGTATTGCATATTTGTGTGTGCCTATGTCTTACTTATCTCTTGATTGTCCTTAAATTACTGCAAATAGTATTTTAATAATGTTAAAATATTTATATAAACTATAACCAGGTTATCTGTTAATTTTAGTTTCATACATTGTATTGTCTAGCTAATTAAATTGAAGTGTCTATATTCTCGCCAACATGCATTGTCGGTGTATGGTTTAGACAAGCACATTACACAATTCGTGTTGTTTTTCTCCTTCATTAATAACTAATGTTTATTCTGTAGAGGTTGCATTATACTAAATATTTCAGTTGTGCAATTCTTTGCTCTCTTAATAAATCAGCACTATTTATTGATTTTTTATATGGGCACTTCCCATGACTTTATTCGTGAATATTTCTTTGAATGTGCGGTAGGGAAAACATTGTTTGCTTAAAGGTTAGAAACTTAATGTTGACATCTTGAAAGATGGCAGTAAACATTTAACTGCAGAGTAGCTGTGAAAAAGATTGCTGTTAAACAATGTAAGACAGAACTCCACGCAAAATATGTCATGCATGCAATATGCATGAACTATCTTTTTAAAATAATTTGGATCTGAATTATCTTTAAGAAATGGTATGGTTATGAGGGTCTCTATGTGCAAAATGTTGCATTTATTTAGTGTACAAGTTATTGCTTAAACATTGAATTTGTTGTGGAAATAATATAGTTTATGTGACTTAAAGAGATATACATGTTTATGTTAGTGATGTTTTTTGCTAATCCAAGTCTGTTCCTGCACACTATTTAAAGAAGATAACTACAAGTTATCTCATTCAAATGGAAATAGTATTGTTCTGTGGAAAAGTGTTGCGAGTTCAAATAAAAATACTATGAACCGTTGTATTAGTATTATATTGGCTCCCCTATTGAAACTAGGGGACACATATTGATTTTGTCCTATCTGTCCATTAGTTCGCCGTCATACTTTGGTCGACATTGGTCTACAGTCAATATCTTATGAAATATTCCGTTAAGAGCTCTCAAATTTCACATTGTGATTGAGGCTCGCGGAGGTTTAATATCATTTGATTTTGGATTTCTCGGGTAGTGTCAATGTCACAGGGGTCTCTAACGTGAAAATGATAACAATGGCTGGATTAAGACTTGAGCACACCATCGTCTTTGCATTCAGTATAAACTTGACGTAACGTTAAGGAAATCGTTTTAAGAAAAGACACCACTAAGACGTTTGCACACTTTTCATCATGGTGACAGAGACGTTATTGAGACGTCGTCATACATAATAATTTTACTAAATCATGCTGGTAAATCCTAAAATTTGATAACTTCTGTGATGCAATTTGATGCTGACGAAGTGATGTCGCCAGAATAGCTGCATGCTATTGGTCAAAGCAAAATTTGCAAATGCAGACTACTCTCTGTTGATAACACAGTATTGTTTTCAATATATCAAATAACACACATTTTAGGGAAAGACATTTAAGAAAACCTATCGGTAAATGCCATTTGTCTTGTATTGTGAGACAGAACTACCTAATAGTAGAGTGCCCATGATACATATAGAAGGAAAATCGTTTAATTATCTAACCACACATGTGTGACGTATGCAAGTCAAAATAGTCTACGGACATCTGCCAGTTTGCTATAAACATCACAAGGTGAATTCACTGTAATATCGTTAAGTACTGTGCTTAGATGTTCTATTTATAAGACGCAATGAGATTTGTACACGGGTCATGCAAAAATTGATCTTGTGCAATATGATCCCAACGTAGCTTCAGCCAGGCCTGCGCAATCGCACAGTCTTGTAAGAATATGAATACTGAATAAACTTCTCTGGAGTTATTACCAAACCTTGCGTGCCTTTTTTTAAAGCGGAAAGCGTAGCCATTGATGGGAAAGTGCGCAGGCTTGGCTTGAGCTACTCTGGCCGCATATGCCATAAGACCGATTTTCGCATGACGCGGATGATACAGTATTGTTTGAATATGTGGAAAAAACTGCGTCTCAAAGCCAAACAACTTATTTGGCATAGTAAATGTAAGTATAAATAAGAAACATATTTCATCTATGCCAATTAGAATATATCTGGTGGTTACAAGGTAGAAATCGGTCTTTTTTGCGCTTTAAAACTTAAAAATAATCGCGTTTGTCGAAATGGACGTATACGTCTTGAAATCCTACTTTCGGTTTTAAAAGCGGTACCGTTTAAAAGTAATAAATTACTTGCTAACTAGGCTATATATTTAATTTTATCTATGTCAATTAGAATATATCCGATGATTACAATGTATAAATCCATATTTTGTTGCGTTTTTAAACTTAACAATATTCGCGTTTGTCGAAATGGACGTATACGTCTAGAAATCCTACTTTCGGTTTGTTTTAAAAGCGGAGCCATTTGCAAAATAATAAATTACTTGCTAATTAAGCTACATATTTAATTTTATCTATGCCAATTACAATATATCTGGTGGTTACAAGGTAGAAATCAGTCTTTTTTGCGTTTTAAATCCGAGTAGATCTTCTGCGGGCCACTCTCACCTCGGTCGCGACGCGCACGCTCCAGCTGCTTACCGAGTTTGACCGTTCTTACGGCGGTGACTGAATTTAAATTAGTTTTCTTTGTGTGTCTGCAACGTTTTGTACTGAATCAATGGCTTGTGTCTTGTGTCTGACGGGTTTGAAAATAACCAATTGCCATTACTTGAAGGAACGTGTGATATAGTAAGGTGTGTCTACTGTTTGTACAGCTGATTTGTATGTATATTGGTGATAGATACGGTTATCGCATTTGTTTTGTTGAATACAGTGATGTTTGCAATTTGCTAAACGTGGCTTTGAAACACACGACAGAAAAATTGACGGTTTATGTCCCGAACAACTTTTCCCTTGAATTCTCTGTTATGGCAATACTGTTGACAACAGTGATGTCATTTTCGACGTCTCTTGGATGGAATGCCAAGGAATCGAACAGGCTGCATGTAAAGGTCGCTTTGTTGTAGTGGGCGCTGATGCAGTTCTCTGTTTTGGAACAGCTTGATGCGCAGAGAAGATTTGACAGGACCTTCGCGGAAACGTCGATTGCAGTGCCAATGTGAAAATATGCTTGGAAAACCGAATAACGTGTGCCTGAAGACGAGAACATGTGAAAACGTGAACGAGCATTTGTAATAGGATTTGTTTCTACATGTATGGCTATGTTTTGACTGCGGCATCGTCGCTATCTACTGTCTTCTAGGCACTGGTCAGTTAATACATGTATCCTCAAATATAAATTCACGTGTTTTTTCACGTAATGAGCCTGTTCCAACGCCGTTCAGTTGCATATACATTTTGTATTTTTCAATATGAAACCGAGAAATAATAGTTTTATAAATATCTTAAAAATTTACTTATTACGCAACCTACCATTGGCTGCAGAGTACGGAGCACCTTCCACCTAAACCTCGCACAGAGTGAGTACATCGTTAGGAGTGCTACGCGTAATCCGTACCCACTGTCCGTACACCGGTGTAGCTAGCTCAAACGTGCATGAAACGCCGATCTCTCCAGGGTGAAACCCTTCACGAGATTGAAAGCCGGCCTCCGATAACCCGACGTAAAGCTCGACGTCTCTAAGTCTATCACCTGAAATACGTAAAGACTTAGCGGCCTTAGACTTAGAGGTCTCAGTGGTGTAGTGGATATGGTGTCCGCCTAGCGATCGGAAGGTCATGGGTTCGATCCCCACTATGGGAGCGTTCTTTAGATAACCCCTATAAACACCAAGTACTGGTTCTAGTCCCAGATAACGGACTCGAGAGCGCTAATTACTTTGATATCAACTCGTCCAATAAACAGCTAATATTCAAACAATGGATATGCCCGATACACTGTCTTTTGATGCTTAAACGTGAGTATATTGTCCATATATGGACAATGTTTGATTCAATGCATTTTATTTAGTATTATTTTGATATTTTATTGACACGCGCAACGATGGACAAGTCCAGAGTATAGGAATTATCACTCTATATGCAGATGCTTACTCGTGAAAGAAATTATGGTAACCATCCGCTTTTCTTTTATTTTAGACAAGTGACGAATGTCCTACACGACGCATATAAGAACCGCGTTCTGAGAAAATTGGTCTTAATGCATGTTCGTTAAGTGTCGTTCCAGATTAGCCTGTGCAGTCCGCACAGGCTCATAAGGGACGACACGTTACGCCTTAATTGGATTTTTTCTAAGAAAAGACTTCATTTAAACGAAAAATGACATAAAAGCGGAAAGTGTCGTCACTGATAAGCTGTGCGGACTGCACAGGCTAATCTGGGACGACACTTAACACACATGTATTATGCCCGGTTTTCTCAGAACGCGACTCATATGGTTAGGGTCCTTGTTAATTGTCTACTACTAGACATTTCTGAATTCCATACGCCGAAGAGAGTTGTGTAAATATGCATTACCAAACACGGCATTGTTTGACCAAACATATTGACTTACAACACATAGAAAGATTCTGATACGAAACATTATATTTTGACAATCTTTTTATATAAACGATTGAACGGTTTTACATTTTACAATATATTTTCATAACGATTTTCCACACAAGAAATGACAACGCACGACAAACCCATTAATTATGAGTTTCACCAAATTAAAGGTTCACACTTATGTCCTACATTCCTCTTGTAAATCTTGACGCTTCGGATGAGGAATATCTGCTCGAGATTCACCCATCATGACACGTTGTGAGACGCTGTGTGGGTGCACGACTGGTCTTCAATCAAACGCGATTTCGTATTTTCGTCAACGGCACGGTATGCCGTAAATGGACGGTTGGTGTCTGTTTGGTAGGCAGGTTTACCAAAGGCAACGTTAACGGCGTCTGTCTAAGAAACAAGGTTGGGTGAATGTAAATGTAGACATTACTACATTGACTTTGAAATATCGCTTTAATCGGTAAATCCTCCGTGAAAAGGGCAACACGCCAACACGCCAATGAAATATATAGATATACAATATAAATATATACAGTCATCCAGAAAACACACATCGCTTTGAACATTCATAACTTCATCTAGTGTGCATCGATTTCCATGAACTCGGTCTTATTCAACGCAGAAATGAATTTCCTTTCTGACAATGTACATATCTAATGACCATGTAAATGAACGTAGGTCACGCGAATTGTGTATCGTGTTATTTCTTAAAATTTGACCCAGCATCTGTCAAAATATTACAATACATGTACATTTCCAGAAAGGGTAGTTATTTCTGCATTGAATAAGTCGTGAATCCTCAAATTTTGATTTTCTCAGGCAACCGTGTAGGTCAAGTTCACGGGCGGGTTCACACATTAGATAATTGTTATGTTAAATCTGAAATTGCAAACAAACCGTATTATCCATAATCATGAACAACTCTTGTTGGGATATTTTGACGCTTATCAATGGCCTTAGGACTTTTTAAACACGAAATGTGATCATTGAGCATGTTGATATAACGAGTTAAGATGGCAGGTTTCTATTGCAGAGTGATGTATGCCCGTGCACTCTATAACATTTAATAAGTCTATGGAAAAAAACTGTACTATAGGATTCTGGATAAAATTAAAAAAACGGGATTTATTTAAAGAAAAACGCCCAATGGTATCACGTGTCAAGTACTCGAAACGTATTAAGACGGCACCTACTCATGCCAGCGTGGTGGTACTCTTAACCCCTCAATGAATTAAGAATCTCTACCTAAGTGCGTGAATACTGGAATCGGCGGACTTCGCAGAGGAACCACCAGACGATCAACGGGCAAGAAGGTGATTCTCAGCAAAGCCTTGTGGCACGCTACGGGCACGACAAGACACAAAAGAAATCGTGGACGTCCACTACATCCGTCTCTGTCTCAAGCCGTCTCGACCCTGTTCGTCGACGAACTGCGAAAATCTTCCTCACTGAAATCTAAGTCATCACACAAGTCATTCTGCCATCATCAACCTCGCCCCATCGATCAGAACAACAAGTGCTGTGGCGACGGGCGAACGACGAACCGGCAGATGCGGGCACTCTGGAAGCCGTAAGCGAAATCCTGCACGCAGGCGGTTTAGGTCATTGGTTCCCTCTTAAGTTACAAGGAGCAGCAGTGGAGTCCGGCAGAACCATAGACGACTGAGCAGCCCTCTTTAAGAATGCACTGCTCACTTACAGGTATGAGGAAAGGGCTAGAAAATGTGTCCTAATAATTGCTCGCTCAAACCTTCCCAAGACTGCTTATCGCGGCTGGAAGGGGGCCCTACACCAGCAGTCGGAACGAAAAGAAAACAAATAGAACTAGAACAGTTCTTCTCACATTAGACGTATTTTACGTGCGCAAACCTGTGCGCAGGTACCATACAGACATACCACACTAGAATAGCTCTGTTATGGAACGAACTCGTCAGATACGGAATTGACGTCGTAGACTTCCCAGTAAGCTCCCATTTATGAAAGGAAGGAAGAATCGTGCTTTGCTCAGCTCCTAAGCCTTTACCCAGAAGAAGTGAAAACAAAGTTCTACGCAGACCTTCATACCGTCATTACCGAGTCCTTGGACACAATGGAGTGGGCCAATACAACATGAATGGTGTTCTTTTGCCCCAAACATGCGCGAAACAAGATTCGCTGATCACAAACACGATCTTCCGCCAACCAACCCGTAACTGAACGTCATGGATGCACCCTCGCTCAAAACACTGGCATCTTACTGACTATGTTTCCATGAGAAAGAGGAAGAAAGAGGGAGAAAGAGAGATTTATACTAAAGCCACAGACCCATACATATGAGCCGTGCTCTGTGAAAAGAGGTTTTAATGCATGTGCGTAAAATGTCGTCCGAGATTGACCTGTGCAGTCCGCACAGGCTAATCAGGGAAGACACTTTCAGCTTTTATTACAATATTAGTTGAAGAAAGTATATTCTTAGAAAAGTCCAATTTAGGCGGACAGTGTCGTCCCTATTAGCCTGTAAGGACTGCACTGGGACGACACTTTACGCACATGCATCAAACCCCCTTTTTCCAGATCACAGCCGATATGATACATACGAAACGAAAACATACTTAAGAAATGCTTTCACAGGATTAATGGTTAAATCCCGGCAATAAGGTTTTTAAAAAACCACAAAAGTTCTCATTTTGCAACAAATAATTTGTGTCAGTCTTTCCGATTATGTGCTTTAAAAATCGTATGTAAGTTTGAAGAGTTTGCATGTAATTTGTTACTGTTTAACCAGTTTGTTCTGTTTTGCTGACTGCCTCGTGAAGTTCGCGTTTTGCATCGCGTATTTTGTAATTTTGATAAATCTTTTTTTTTCTGTTTTCATGACCCACATACAATTTAAATAGCGAATGCTTATAAAATAAACAACTAATGCTTTATTTACTGAAAACAGCAAATAGCGTACTACAATGTATGCAACTGGCAATTTAAACGTTAATTAATAATATGCTTGAATACAAGTTCAAAAGAAACAGTCCCTGAACACTGCGACACTGAACGCTTTATACCCTTGCATAAACTGTTTGTACAGTCAAAACTTGCTGAGGACTTACGCGTATATACGATCGTATTACTATTTTTAAATCGATAAAACGATATTGTATTAACGACTTTAATACATTTCAAACGAAGTCGAGCATAACAACGTAACGTTTTTTTTTTCAATGGCAAATAATGTTTTGCTTTCATGTACTTAAAACAGGTACGCAGTTGTGTAATCCCAATCGATTTGTGAAAATTCGTTCATAGGAAACATGGACACATTGTGATCAATTATGTATCAAACACGAGTCAATTTGTCGGTATTGGCGTTAATTTGCTCTTGAATTTTCCAAGAAGTAAGAACATAAGAAGTATTTGATGTTTTATAACATTTATCAGTCATGTTCATAAATTAATTTGATATTGCGATAATAATATGAGTTGTGTACTGAGAAAACTGGGCTTAATGCATGTGCCTACAGTCCGCACAGGCTTATCAGGGACGACAACTTCCGCTTAAGCTAGATTTTTGGTAAAAAGGGACTTCGTTTAAGCAAAAAATTCTATTAAAGTCGAAAATGTCGTCCCTGATCAGCCTGTGCGGCTACAAAGCTAATCTGGGACGACCGTTAACGCACATGCATTATGCCCAGTTTTCTCAGAACACGACTTATATATTCACATTGCAATCGTGTAGGCATTCCTTACGCGAGCTTGATTATTTAAACTATTTGTTAAGAGGCACATCAACTGTTTTTTTTTAGAAGAAGAGACTTTCTGCAAACCAAAAATACCGTAAAAGCGGAAAGTGTCGTCCCTGATTAGCCTGTACGGACTTCACAGGCATATCTGGGACGACACTTTACGCACATGCATCAAACCCTCTTTTCACAGAGTACGGCCCGTATTTAATCTTTGTCAGAATGCCTTTAAAAATGTGGTCTCATTGGATCTTTCGAATGAATCGCAGCACTTATTAGTATTGGTGTGCGCAAAATTAAAATAATCTTGTACATTTAATGTTCAATTAAGTTATAAATTAACAGAACTTATAATTCAGAGCTTCTGTTATCGAGATACATTTCTTATTCGGAACATCACTAACAATAAACTGCAATAATGTAGCGGTAGAAAAAAGCGCTTCATTAGTAAACGAATAATTGAGCATAACATAAAAGAAAACGTATTCCGTGAAACGTATTTTGTGCCCATAATATTGAACAGGAGGAGTGCAAACTGGTACTTTTTTTTAATTCGGCGGTCGAAAATGAAAATGCGAGGAAATGAATGTGTCAACCAGATACTTCAATAACAACAAAAGTTTTGTGTTAGTAACGTTTGATGATGTCATGAGGGAAAGCTGTCGCTTTTAATAATTTAAGAAGAATCGGAAATCAAAGTTATGCTATTGAAGCATGTGGGAAGGAGAAATGCGGATACAATATCAAAGGAAGAACATTTTGTCATATGAAAATAGTGTTTACATTGAGGAGTTTAAAGCCATAGCGCAACTAAGACCACTGGGACTTTTAACCCATGTATGCCCAGTAGAATCTCCCATTATTCTAAATTGGATCAATTTCATTCCAAAATTAGGGATGTCTAGTATTTTTATTTATATATTTAGAATATTTCTTACAGAAATTCCTGTAAGCAAACAGCGCAGACCCAGTTGAGACGCCTCAAGCGGCGTCTCATCTGGGTCTGCGCTGTTTGCCAAGGCCTTTTTTCTAGACGCCAGGCATAAATGGGTTAATGCATGACATATTTTAAATACAAATAAAATAAATATTTGAACGAAAACACTTGGGTTTCACGTCATAAACAAACTGTTGTTTGTTTTTAAGAAGCTTATAGGAATTTCAATATACCGAATTAATATACGCGCCAACGTTAAAATAATGTTGTTGTTTTTTTGTTATAAAGCTGCATATACTTTTTGTATAGATGATAACTATCTTTTTTTTTTAGAAAGGAGTAATGAAAATTAAAAATAAATAAGCAATTATATTAAGAGTCTTATTTCATATTTCTCGTTCTGACGTTTAACAACATAACTGTATAAATAACGGCTATGTTTTATTTATGTTTGTTTTATGGGAGCAACAAAAAAGATGTAAAGAAAATTATTTGGTTTTCAGTAGTTTTAAGTTTAGGTTCTTTCAAAATCGGTATACGAATTAAATATGTGTTTATTTTCGTATTAATGTTGTCAAATTTAAGACGAAAAACGAAAATACGGTATATGGATGGATTCTGTATCCACTGACCATTGCCCATGAGTTTGCAACGACTGCATTTAATTTAACTCAGTGTTCTTTCATAAATATAATGAATATACACGGACTTTGTTTGAAACTAAATATTTTTTCTTTTATCAATGTTGTATTTGCTCTAATAATCTGAGTGCATTGTCGTCTATTTGCTTAGCGACAGCTTAGGTAGTTTGTTATATGTACTACACATGTAATTACTTCAAGTTCTAAGTGACCTACAATTTCGCTGCGTACTCGTTCTATCAATTGGAATTCCGCTGAAAATTTATGAAAACAAAACAGGATAAAACAAGTAGTCCATAATAGAAGTTGGTACTTTGAAATTCTAAATTATGTCTGAAAACACTTAAAAAAAATAACAATCTTCTTTCTACTTCTCATCCATATCACATAAAACCACACCGGGTCTCTGCGCAAAGGTAGGATTCCAAAATTTCAGAACTAATCTTTAATCTTCCGTTTTAAAATTCATTACTTATTCATGTGCAGGTAATGTAGACAGAAGATTTTATCGCTTTTAGAGACCTCTTGTGAACTATGAAAATTATCTGTAATTTCCATAAGCGGGGCGTATCAACTTTTAGTCTCCTCTAATATTCCCCTGATGATCTAACAACTACGTGATGGGTATATATTATTTATTCCCTTACTTATAGACTTAAATCATCCGTCCCAGTGTTAGCCTTTGAATCTTGCAAGTCATAGTTAAAAACAAAACTTGGCATGGGTCAGCGCCAAGGTTTCAAATAACACTCGTGGATGGCAGACCAAGAGCAGATTATAAAGGGGTCATGCTCTGTAAAAAAGGGGTTTAATGCATGTGCGTAAAGTGTCGTCCCAGATTGGGACGACACTTTACGCAAATGCATTAAACCCCTTTTTCACAGATCACATTCAATATAGTTATTTTAACAGTTCTGATAATAAGTTAACTTTAGTAACCTAACGCCCATCATCAGCAATCTTATGCCCTTACTTAGCCGACCAATCATAGACAGTATTTTCAGCTCAAAAGTCAAAGTAGCATAAAAGGATCAGTCTTGATCAATTTCATTCGCGTGCGCTTCATAGTTTTATTTCGACCCATGGTGCTAAAAGGTACCTTGTGTACTTTAAATTTAACGGTATGTGGTACCATTTTGCACCAATGGAGCGATTTGATATAAACCAACAATACAATTTTACATTGAAACCATTCAACCGATATTTCATAGTCCTGAGTAACTGGACTAAATGAGTCTGAGAAAACTGGACATAATGCATGTGCACAAAGTGTCGTCCCAGATTAGCCTGTGCAGTCCGCACAGGCTAATCTGGGACGACAATTTCCGCCTTAATTGGATTTTTGCTAAGAAGAGACTTCATTTTGACGAAAATGGACTGCACAGGCTGATCTGGGACGACACTTTACGCACAAGCATTATGCCCAGTTTTTCTCAGAAATAAATCTGTTAACAGGCTGATTCAGATTATAAATAAAAGTGGGATGCAATCACGTGACAGACAATTTGGCGACGTCCATTCCGAGATTCGTATTTTTTGCCATTGTATGACCTTGAATACCTTTTTTAATGCCGCTCACATTCAAGCCATATAAGCGAGAAATATATATGAACAATAGTAGATTGCAACACTATCTGATTTGAAAAAAGCAATGTATCTAACTCGGCCGAACTACAATTTGATTATTGCCAATGCGCGTGCGTGAGCATTAGGATAAGATGTTTTTTAATACTTTTTGTTACGTTAGTTTTTTTACTCGTAAAAAGCTTTTGTATTTGCTGAAGAATTCACGTATATATCAACCACGCAGTATAATATTAAACCCTCTCCCATTCAGAAGCAAAGTGAAAATGACTATGTGCAAACAGCATAAAACCAGAACAGCCGTGGAGTAACTCGCAATTTGTTCAGGTTTTATGCTGTTTGCTACTCACAAGTATCTAAGTGTTGGAAAGGAAGCCTTACACACTTGAAGAAAGGCCTTTATTTAAAAGTACTTTCTAAGGGACTACACATGCTTAAAAATACGTATCTAAGTGGTAAAGGGTCAAAACACTCACATACGCATTTCAGGCCATGGTATTTTAAGCCTAGCCGATTCGATAAATTATGCAATGATAGAATAGTAACATATTCTCTGTATGAAGTGGGCATTACAACATAAAACAAGCAATAGACGAGTTTTACATTCCCAAGTTGGGGGATGATCACAACGAGGAAATCAGGTTCAGTGAGATATGCCATCGAGATTTTTTCCGCCAAACCGTGCTTTATTATTTATGAAATCGACAACTAACCATCACAGAAAAATATTATTTCGATTCTAACACGATTCTAATTGATTTGGTTCAAGTTTTAGGACGTGAACTATATTTTTAATACTCCGCCTTTCTTAGTACAAAGTTCACTATTTAGTGACGTCATTGAATTGTACAAACATATGACGTCGTTTTCATTTACAAATATTTTGCAAATGACGTCGCTTTCATTGAAAACAACAATCGTAGAAACTTAATGACGTCACGTTTATTGATGCTACTGGAAAACTTACATGCTATAAATGTTTTTTGAATTACGTTTCCTAACAAATAACATTCTTTGTAGGCGTGGTTATGCCAATAATCACCAAATATACAATTAGTTGTTTCATAACACTTATATACATGCTACATTTATTACATTTCTTTTAGAGCGGGTTTTAGCACGTGCATTTTAATGCAATATTTTCTTTATTTATTCGGAACTATTTTCGAAACATTAAGCTCCGCCCATAAGTTATTGCAGAATAACCCACGCTTGATTTCCTTCTTTGTCTATAGAAAACAAGTCACGTGCCGTGTTAGAATTCAGTATTTTTCTTTCTCTGCAGCTTGGAACTATAGCGAGAAGAGAGAGAAAAGAAGAGTATACCACTTTTATAAAGATCACATGATGAAACTATTTGAGCCTTGTTTTGGGATTACTGGGCTTAATGCATAAGCGTAAAGTGTTATCCCAGATTAGCCTGTGAAGTCCGCACAGGCTAATCAGGGACGACACTTTGAGCCAAAACTTGATTTTCGATACGAAGGGACTTCCTTGAAACTAAAAATACCAAAAAATCGTAAAGTGTCGTCCCTGATTAGCCTGTCCAGACTGCACAGGCTAATCTCGGATGACACTTACGCACATGCATTAAGCCCAGTTTTCTCAGAACAAGACCCATATAGTGTATACGTGTAACAAAATTGTAACAGTACATGTTAGGTGTCATTGTTTCGACATTGACTTCATGAAATGTGGATAAAATAATAAAATAGACATTTAAGTTTAAGGTAAATAAAACTTCACATAATATAACATAAGATTGATATTGATAAGATCAACATTACATATTTATAAAAATAGTTTCTAGTGAGCATAAAAGGCGCATGACTGTATAGAATTACAATTAACACTTTCTTGTTGGGTTGTTTGGTATATTGTTAAACTTATGTATTTATCTTTGCTTTCTTATTTTATTGTTCTTACTAGTGATATTTTAATATATTTGGACCGTGCTCTGTGAAAAAGGGGTTTAGTGAATGTGCGTAAAGTGTCGTCCCAGATTAGCCTGTGCCGTCCAAATAAGCTAATCAGGGACGACATTTCCGCTTTTATGATATTTTTCGTTTAAAGAACGTCTCTCCGTGCTCAAAGTGAGCTTCTGTAATCATCCTATGTCAAGCGTCCAGCATCATTTGGTGTGCGGTATGTGTGTATCGTAATATTTCAGATCGTTACAAATCTAGAGGCCACATTTTCCATCTAATCTTTATGGAACTTAGTCAGAAAATATTGGACTGTTTGAACATTATATAAAGATAGAATTTTAGTCACGTGTTTGAAACTAGGTCACTATGTCAAATCATAGCAAAATCGTGTAACCATTCTTGAGTCCACAATAGTGGTCTAAAACAGTGTATTCCTAAGGGCATAAGGAATATACTGGACTATACATTCCCAGGGTATGACACGCAGAGCGTACGTAAGTGTTAATATAGTATTGTATTGACAGTTACTATCATTAAATACGTATTTATAATATGAAATTTGACTATACTATTATACAAAGTTTGTATTAATATTTAATTATAATTAGCATTGCACCTATCACTCCAATAATTATAAGAATGCGGTACCATATTACTAGAATCAGCCCGGGTATGTTTCCGCGCAAGATGTATGATACGTTGGTGGGATTTACTGCCTCTTTCCCAAAGACCAAGATCTTGTCAGTTATCAGAATGTCCAGTAGATATTTGGACAGCACAGAGAAGACCGGGCCTTTGCATAGCTCCTCGATGATAAGGTTAAACACTAGTCCATGGGAGTGCAATACGGCTCGAAGCCGGCGCCTCTGCAATGAAAAGAGGTTGCAGTGTAGCAGAATGTTGGCAGCCGTGAAGGGCTCCCGACAACGGCTCCAGAACGATGACATACTCTCCTGCGCCACCGAGTTACAGTGTGTTTCCAATCAGTCCGCACAGGCTAATCAGGAACGACACTTTCCTCTTTTATGACATTCTTCGTTTAAATGAAATTTCTTCTTAGCAAAAATCCTATTTAGGCGGAAAGTATCGTCCATGTGCCGACTGCACAGGCTAATCTAGGACGACACTTGACGCACATGCATTAAGCCCATTTTCATCAGAACGCGACTCATTTTATGACGAAAGCATTCATGTTCCCATATTGAACCGCGATTGTTTGGAATAATGATTTAAATCGAGCATATTTGTTTTGTAAATATTTCCTTAATTACCATCTCTACGGTATCAGGTTTGGTATGAATCGCATACGTATTACCTATGTATGTGACACCACATTGAAGTCTTGTCTAAGTACATGCTTAAACAGCATAGCAAGCCTAAAGTTAAATGACTTGTGTATGGACTCAAAATGACCGTTTTACAGATTTTGGCATGTATTGTAGTGTATCATTAAATGCTTTATATTAATTAATGTAAACATTTGATCTAAAAAGCTTCTGTTTAAAATCAAGAAAGAAATAAAAAGTAACCCTCCACTGGGCTCAAACCACTGGCCTCTGACGTTAAAGTCTAATGCTTAGACCACTCGGCCATCCGTTCTCATACAATGAATGATGTATTTTATACTTTATATAAGCAATCCTCGTAGTGTCACAAAATAAATATAACGACAACAACAGAACTCCCCAGATTATTCAGTCGTTTCGCGTTGCAACAATTTAAAATTTTCAGGTTTTTAAATCGTCAAAAGATGCATAAAATGTATATTTCAGAGCATGGTAAATGCTCAGTATTACTGTTTACTCACAAAAATCATAACTTAAACGAAAATTTACGAATCTGAAACATTTCTTTTTAATTTTGTCAATTAACTAAAACGTGAAAAAGTCCCTTTAAAATGCATTCCTTAATTACGTTAGTATTAAATAAAATATTGTAGAAATCGCTCCTACTGGACATTGTTTTTCAAATCAAAACAACATACGGACGCATCGCTTTTGAGAAACAATATACATGTATCATAACCCATTTATGCCTAGTGGACTCTCCCATCCATCTAAATTGAATCAATTGATTTCCAAAATTAGGGATGTCTAGTATATTTATTTCTATATTTAGAATACTTCTTACAGAAATTCCATTAAGCAAACAGCGCAGACCCAGATGAGACGCCGCATGATGCGGCGTCTCATATGGTTCTACGCTGTTTGCAAAGGCCTTTTTTTCTAGACGTTAGGCATAAGTGGGTTAAAGTCATTCGACAGCTTAGGGATGCCTTGTACTTTGATTGTTGTTAAACTTATGATAAAGTATTTCCTCGTAAACTAATGATGATCGTGTCGAAACACAAAAAAGACATTGACTTTTGCAGTCGTTTCTGTCAAATATTGTTTTATGTTATATATCTGCTTTGCTTCTACTATAGCATGTTTCTTAATTTCGAACTTTTAAAGACCTTGACATGATAAAGTTGGTAAGGACATTCAATGTAATGTGAATAGGACTTATCTAACTTTATAGGTCATGTGTGGTTTTAGAAGTGGGTTTAATAAACCCAAATCAGTCTGTTAAAACCCAAATGAAGACCGATGCGGAATATCATGTACTTACTTTTGGTCTTATCATGTGTTTTTCAGATACACCGGACTCAGCATGTATTCTTCTACGAGATAAACGAAACTTTTATTAACGTATTTGTTTCAATAATCTACTAGTTTTAAATGGTCTGAACAAACTCTGGTCACGTGGTTGAATAAGGTGAGTGGTTATGGCATACGACCCATTGTCGCATGACGCGGCTCATAGACCATCGCTATTATGACAATATTGCATAATTCAAACCTATAGCACTTCTCGCGGGAATCTGGATGCACATGACATTTGCATCAATATTTTTTGTTGCTTACCGGTATATTTCGTGATGTTCCATGCACAATTCTTTGGTATCCTAAATCTGTAAAATCATTTTAGCCTCGCTCTGGAAAAATCGGGCTTAATGCATATGCGTTAAGTGTCGTCTCAGATTAGCCTGTGCAGTCCACACCGACTAATCAGGGGCGACACTGTCCGCTTTCAGACCTAGTTAAGTCATATGGTTCAGATTTTGCTTTGATTTCAACCGAATCCTATTTCGAATTCAAAGTTGAATGAAAACAATGTTGTTGTTTTTTTAAACCTTTATGTTACATTTAATTGTAACTGTTTTACACCTGTATTTAGTATTTATTCAGATGAAACCATCGCAAGGTGGCAAAAGAATGCTAAACTGCTTCTTGTTATTTGCTTTTCCTCAATAAAAATTTGAAAAAAATGCGTGCCAATTTCGTTGTAGCAGATATCAATCTTGAGAGTAGCGACTGCTTGATTACTTCTTGACATTCGCTTTTTGATCTATATGCAATTCGTACCATTTGTGCTCAAAATGTTGATGTTGCTGACAACCGCTTTGAAATATTTACATTTATAGCGTTTTAAATACAGGCATGTCGAGAACATCTTTTTAAGAAATTAATATAAATTTGAATAACCAGTTATAAATTTAAATGACATGTTCATGTTGAAATATTCTGAACGACATTTAACTATGTTCAACTTTATTTTATTTATCTTAAAAGTCAATGCATCGGGAGTTAGAAAAGGATATGGGCACAAACAATATATTCATAAATTTATACATGTACTCACATTTGTGTTAATAATACCTTGTAAAACATTGATCTGTCAATATCAAAGAAATCGAAATTAAAACATCTACCGGTAATTTAAGTTCTTTTAATCGGGAAACTAACAAAGCAAAGGTAAATGAGCTTTTAAAGTTTTAAAAGAGAAGTGGTCATGTAAACCACGACTTGAAAGAGAAAACGAGCCAGTTAAGTTTTTTTTAAATTATTATGATTTTTACTTAGTCTTGATAGACTTAGTAAAGACTGTTTAATAAATTGTAAATTGATCCACTATGTAAAAATAAAGAGAAGAGGTAACAAAATCATGTACTGATTTTACAGTACCAAATAAACATTTGTAAAACAAGTTAATTTAGCTGCAACAAAATATGAAGATTTTAATACAGTGTTAATAGTATACTATATCGTAAAAAGAAACTGATTTCGGTCAGTTATATTATGTTTGCAAAGACTCCGGCATCTTATTTCACGATAAATGTAATCTGGCCCTTATGAATATTTCGTTGAAACCGTAAATAATCGTAGCCGAATCTGAATTAAGATAATAAGTACCGTTTATAATTGATATGGATATTTGATGAGATCTGCATACATGCATGTATAATGCGGCCACATCTCATCCGCTCGGTTTCCTAATTACAGCAACACAAAGCCAATTACGTATTTTTCTATATAGTTTTATGTCTATTCGATAATTATCTGTTTATGGACTTTGTATATGAACGAGTTTGTGGGCAAAATTATGTGTAAAAATCCGCCTTGACACCAACTGCATACGATAACAGTTTATAGTCAGATACACGAACTACTTGGCAGAATTGCACCTCAAAGAGAATGCGACTGAGTTATGTTGTTACTTGTATTGCTCTGACATAAACAGTACACTATATTATAAATAAAATTAATATATAATAACATATTTAAAACTTAAAATAATTTCATAAAAAGGTCAACAATATGTAAACACGTATTTTGAGAAAAATGCAGGTGGAAACCATGGAAACCATGATGTTTGGTGTTCGAACCCGATACTGATCCACTGTACCATCACATGGCGAGGTTTCTGATGTGCCGCTGTTAATGTTTATCGCTTGTATATTTTGAAGCAAATGTATTCATCTTGTCTTCGGTTTTCGTAAATTTTCCTTACGGACAGTTAATTAGGACCAATTCAAATATATCGTATACTAATTGATTGAATAATAATTGATATGGTCGATCACGAAATTGTTTAGAATCGATGGTATTCCGACATCATTAAATAAATTCCGAACGTGGAAAACATTATGTAGTTGCTAATAATAAGTATGTCTTACACTGAGTGTGTTTAATGTAATGGTTGTTTTCGCACCGCCTCGCATCGCCTTCGTCATTACTTTGGGACTCTATAATCAAATATCTCATCGTCCGCTAGTAAAAGTAGAATTAGAAATAGAAGTAGAAGAAGAAGTAGTTGTTGTGGCAGTTGGACTTAAGGACAACAGAAAAGAAATAACAATAACATGTATGTCACCTTTGGTTAAATATAAGGGAGAACTGCGTTTAGCCCCAGGCGTCGATGTGGGTTGGTTTCCATGGTGAATAGTCCACGTGATGACGTCAGGAGCCTTGTGTTTCCAGAAGTTATCGCTGGTCGTGTAGAAAAACGTTCCATCGGCGCTCCAGTGCAGGGTGTCGACCTGAATAATATAATAAGGACTGTATTCCTGTGACATTGACAGAAATGCATGGGTAGCAGAATTGTGTGGATTATTATCTAGTCATGTCGAATAACTATTAAAAAGTATATAAACCATCACCAGATTGCGTAATGTTTACAACGGCAACGTTATGTGGAATGACTCCTTGAGAGACAGATAAATCTACGCAAGGACGAACAAACCCGAGTTGAATCAATACGCAGGGAGCGTTCAAGCGATTTGCTCAAAGGCAACTTGTAGCATGTATGGTTTTAAACAGGCTAAGAAAGAGTATATTGAACACAACATGACATTAATAGCCTAAGGTTTAATAACTGGACTTAAAAAATCTAAAACAAATTGTAGCTCCAATGGGAATCCCGGGGTTTCATGTGTAAAATAACTTACGTCTTAACATTTCTTCTTATCCGGCAAGTACAATACTTACGTGTAATTTCATATCGTGTGGTCTCTGTAATTTTCACGAAATTAGAAGAAATACTCCAAATTATTTTCCCGTCATAAACGATTTATAATCTCAAACCATTGATTATTTATTTACAAAATGATTGATTTTCTGCATTTATATGGCCCACGTGTTATTTCATGTATTAATATGCACTGTTTGTTTTTGTTTTACACACATGCTTAGTTATAAATATCTGAACAGGTAAAACATAAGTCGCGTTATATGCGGCCATCGTAGCTCCAGACCAGCTTGCGCAATCGCGCAGTCTAGTCCGGAGCTACACTGTCGGCTATCTAATCACGCAATGTATCGTGGTCTAATCAGGAGCTACACTGTTCGCTATAAAATCACGCAATGTATCGTGGTCTAGTCCGGAGCTACACTGTCCACTATATAATCACGCAATATATCGTGGTCTAATCAGGAGCTACACTGTCCGCTATATAATCACGAAATGTATCGCAGTCTAGTCCGGAGCTACACTGTCCACTATATAATCACGCAATATATCGTGGTCTAATCAGGAGCTACACTGTCCGCTATATAATCACGCAATATATCGTGGTCTAGTCCGGAGCTACACTGTCCACTATATAATCACGCAATGTATCGCAGTCTAGTCAGGAGCTACACTGTCCGCTATATAATCACGCAATATATCGTGGTCTTATCAGGAGCTACACTGTCCGCTATATAATCACGCAATGTATCGCAGTCTAGTCAGGAGCTACACTGTCCGCTATATAATCACGCAATGTATCGTGGTCTAGTCAGGAGCTACACTGTCCGCTATATAATCACGCAATGTATCGTAGTCTAGTCAGGAGCTACACTGTCCGCTATATAATCACGCAATGTATCGCAGTCTAGTCAGGAGCTACACTGTCCGCTATATAATCACGCATGTACCGTGGTCTCATTAAAGGACTAGGTAGCTCCAGACGAGACTGCGCGATTGCATGGGCTGGTCTGGACCTATGCTGGCTGCATTCGGCATAGAACCCATCATCGCATGACTCGGCTCAGAGTATCTCTACTGTTGGCTCTCTGGAGATGAATTCTGTCTTAAATCACTCATAGCCGGTTTCATGCACGTGACCGGCACGTTACGGCGCTCTCATTCGCTCGTCCATTGTGAAGGATGCGGCCCTGGAGCTCGTGACTTTGTCCCACAAAAAGATGCAGTTCTCCTGCGATACTATGTCATACGTCAGGAAGTATGGCGTGACGTCACTCAACACTAACTTCACCCACGTCTTGTGGACCAGTCGTTGAAGTAACTTACCTGGTATTGATGAATATTGCAAAATATTTGCATTGCTTGGGATACACACGTTTTTTCCAGTTCATAAACATACTGTCTCTCCTGTACGAACCTGTTTTGACGCCATACACTCGGGAGTCATAGTTGTCGCCTTTGCCCGTGGTCATAATGCGGTCGTCATCGATAAACGTCTGCCATGACCATTTTGACGGCCTCTCTGTCACACAGCTCAAAGAGTTCTATCTCTGAAACAGACATTATAGCCTCGTTGTGGGATGACTGGGCTCGGTGCATGTGCGTAAAGTGTCGTCCCAGATTAGCCTATGGTAACTGCACAGACTAATCTAGAAGGACACTTTCCGGTTTTATTGATTTTTTTCGTTTATAGGAAGTCTCTACTAAACGAAAACCCAGTATATGCTGAAAGTGTCGTACCTGATTAGCCTGTGCGGACTTCACATGCATTGAGAACAGTTTGAACAGAACTCGTCTCATTTGATAATTACCTTCATAATACTTATATGTAAAGTAAGAACAAACTTTGATTGCGGCGTCTGTATGTGTTCTTATGTAATTCAAAATATAAAAGATCTGACATGAGTGTCATTTAATACCATATTTTATCAAACGAGATAAATAATGTTGGTGGAAAGCGAGCCTTTGTATATAATAATTTAAATACACAGGAAATGATGTTTGGATATAGAAATATATAGTTGCCTCTGAATTGACCAGCAAAGATCGTTGTCATTCCAGTCTCGATATGAACAATTGTGGGTGTACATATCAGTGGTCAGTTATATAAATAATATAATGTATGTCGTTTTATTGGTAAAATCATAAAATAAAAAGATAGGAAACTCGTCGATAAAGAAACTAATCTATTTGCAAGAACGGGACAAACAGCCTATTTTGTTCAATGTCCCTGACGAGAAGTTGAACTTGTATGTGCGCGCCCACGTTACCTCCGATGAAGAACAAGCGGCTGCAGACTCGGGTCAACAACATGTAGGAGTCGAACAACATGTACCTCCCACCGTACCGCCGGCCTGAAACTAGCGCGGAACTTATCTATGCCTCGTTCTTGGAAAACTGGGCTTAATGCATGTTCGTAAAGAATCCTCCCAGATTAGCCTCTGAAGTTACCACTTTTATTAAATGTTTCGTTTAACGGAAGTCTCCGTTCAATGAGGAAAGTGTCGTCCCTGATAAGCCTGTGTGGACTGCACAGGCTTATCTGGCACGACATTTTACGTACATGCATTTAGCCCAGTATTCACAGAACGCGGATAATATAAGTTATAAAGGCAATCAAATTAGCGACAAGGGTGCAAACATGTGTTTACAAAAAATAAATATTTGTTTGAATAAAACTGAATTTCTTCAACAGATTAACAGGAAGAAAGAGACTCATTGGTATAAAACATACGTTCATACTTAATAGTTGATTGGTCGATAACACTTTTGTAGTCTTATAACATATGGAGCGAAAACCATAAACTGATCTTGACAACAACATTTAAAAGCTTTGTTGTTATGCTAGTATGTAATGCGTACACAGAAAAAGAGACGCCGTAAACCTTAAAATATATTGAACAATATATGCCGCGAAATTCCAACGTATGTTTAATTCTGAAAGGTAAAGATACTGTCGCATCTCCTGTACGTACTGTTTGAGATCTCATACATGCGAGAGTGGGTGATAAGGTCCATCACCATTACGGGTCCCCTTTCAACCGTCACTGCGGCGAGCGTTCCCGGATCGTTTACCTGTAAAACAGCGATATGAGCCTCGCTCTGTGAAAACAGGGCTTAAGGCATGTGCGTAAAGTGTCGTCCGAGATTAGCTTGTGCAGTTCGCAGTGAGGACATTTTCCGCCTTGACTTGATTTTCGCTCAGGAATAGATCTTCTTTTAACGAGAAATTCCGTAAAAGCGAAAAGTGTCGTCCCTGATAAGTCTGTGCGAACTGCACAGGCTAATCTGAAATAACTCTTTACGCATATGCATTAAGCCCAGTTTTTGCAGAACGGGGTTTATTTCTATTGATCACCGTTTTCAACAGTATACAAGTCATATCGTGGCGGCCAGCTAACATACACTTTTAATTGGCTAGCTGATGTCCAATTAATTAGTACACATGCTTTTATCAGATCTGTTAACTGGCCTACTTGAATCAGAGGTATGGGGAGAATGGTCGTATATATATGAACACATCACTTGCGAATGTAAATGTTCGTCACAACATTAAATAACAAACTGCAATACAATTTTGAGATGTTCACTGCTTGCTACTACACTTGTACAGAACAGGTGGCATATGACATAATGTTGAGAAAGGTATAAAAACTGACCACAACTTGGTAGATGTCCTTCTTGTGCCCAGTTTTTATTATGGCGTCAATGCAGCCGTTTGTGATGTTGTACAGTTTAACGTTCTTGCCAAAACGTGACAAACGTCACGAGGAGTTCTACAATGGAAGAATGACGTCATAGACAGAGATAAAGTGGGCGGAACGGTTTCTAACACGTTCTGACCCAAATCGTTCAGTTAGCAAAATCTTTAAATCATGAATTTGATTTCTTAGTGACGCGGAATAGTAATGACACACCATGACCGGAATATTTAATAACTATGTTGTGAATACTGCCACATCCACACATGAATTGTAAAATGTAAATAAGAATTGTACGTACGCTTCCGTTTGGTCAAGATACACACTCGTGTATCGACTACTCGACCCGGAAACACGATGCTGACGTCCATCTTTTCAAGGTCAAACAAGTAAAACTTATCGTAAATTTCCATGACCACTGATCTGTTGTCTGCTTCGAAAAACCTCGTGTTTGCATTGCAGGCCACCTTCTGCTGAGTATAACGTTTGCAAGTATGACGCACGATATTTTGTTATTTTTGAAAAATTTACTTAATTGGACTGTTTTGTAATCAAATTAATCATGAACGTATATTAAGTATCGAATAATTTTCAGGGAGAATGCAACATTTTACAAAAATATGGACGCTTTAAGTGTAGAAAGAATAATTACATAAAAAACTCAATAAAAAATATTTGAAAACAAAACTGTAATTAATGGATTATTTATATGAGCCGCGTTCTGGGAAAGACTGGGCTTAACGCATTGCGTGGAGTGTGCAGTCCGCAGAGGCTAATCAGGGACGACAGTTTCCACACTGAAATTTCGTTAAAAAAAGAGACTTTATTTTAACGAAAAAAATCAACAAACGTGGAAAGTGTCGTTCCTGATTAGCTTGTGCGGACTGCACAGGCTAATCTGGGACGACAATTTACGCACATGCATTAACCCCACTTTTCACAGAACGGGGCTCATGTAAACGTCATCATTATATGTTGTCGAAATTCATTGAAGCAAATGGGAGCAATACACATACAATCAACAAAGAGCGAAATAAAACCGTCGTCTAACAAGTTCTCGGATGGCGCGGTATTCCAGTCTGCCGACATCATACACGCCGACTATGTTGGGCGAGTCCTCTCCCGCACTGCCGGTCACAAAAAACGCATCCTGGTGGCCCAGTGGAACACGTCCTGTGGAGACAGACTTTGTTGAGGCTACCGGTAATTAAAGAATAATTGTTAGTGTTCCGAATGATATTGCGGTGTATTTTACTTGATAGCGAAACCATTAATATTTTCTAAAAACAATAATGTGTAACATTAAACTAATATAATTGTTATGGTGGTCCGCCGGAAAACACTTTCTGTGTAGACAGACTTTATTGAGGCTAATTAAAGAATAATTGTTAGTTTTCTTAATGCTATTGCGGTGTATTTTTACTTTATAGCGAGGCCATTGAAATGTTTTTTTTTCTCTGCGCACACATTCCCCGTTGTTGTTTTATTGAATAATATGTGTAACCTTTAACTAATATAATTGTTCAGTTATATAAAAAGCAAATACGTTTCTCTGAAATATTTCTTTACAACAAAAATAAATATAAATAAGCTGTATGTTATTAAAGTCGCGAATCAAGAGGACTAAAAACATGCGCAAAAAATAACAATAACAACTTGAACTTAATAAAATATAATAAATGACGTTAAAATTGAAACGCAACCGGAACCGAAACAGCCCTAAAAATAAGTAAAATATAATTATATATGAGCCGCACTCTGCGAAAATGGAGTTTAATGCATGTGCGAAAAGTGTCGTCCCAGATTAGCTTGTGAATCTGCACAGGCTTATTACGGACGACACTTTTCGCTTTAATAGAAATTTTCGTTTAAAGGAAATCTCTTCTAAAGTAAAATCAAGTGATTGTTGATAAAAATTATCCGACATTCGTTGTTATTTCATTTCATATCATTTATTCGCCCCGAAAATTCGTCAGTAACAACCAACACTGTTGAATAACAATAGGGTGTTTGAATAGAAACTCGTTACAGGTTCTATCCTAATATATAGTGAAAGTCATTTTCGGCTTGGTTTAATTATTGTGTTGATGTTCTGTTTGTTTGTAAACTCAATGTTAAAAGACTAGCAAAATACAAATAAACATGTATACATACAAAATTAAAAATATATATTTCAATATAGAGTTTTTTATTAGTAATGCTTACCTGTGTGCAGACCTTCTACTTTTATTCCGTTGCCCAATTTCATGGCGATCCAATCGTCACCATGACACAACGCGACCTTTCTGCACTGAGCTTTACCTATCACATTGCGTAGCAACTGTGGAGGGTCGACCTTGATGTTCCAGATTTTGATCTCCTCCTCCTCCTCGCAGACTAAAGAATGTAAAGAGTTAATAATCTCTCTACATGTATATGAGACCATCTTGTTAATCGTTTTACGTTTGATTACAATTGATCACCAATTTATTTTGCTTTCGTTTCTGTATATGACTGTGAATTATTTCATTTTTCATCACACCATTAAACTGTAAATACGGATTTCTCTCGGGCAATATTTGTTTCACCATTATGGCAATATGTGGCATCGATTACGCTTATATAAGGTGATTAAGAAAGTTCAAAACTGTAATAAAATATCCACTCTTACAATGTTTATATGTCAACGAGAGCTTAACTAAGAACGTCAATTTAGTTTCGTAAAAAACAACAAACAGCAACTACCGGTACTTTATAAAGTAACAACAAAGCGTATAATGCACCTGTGATGACGTATTTGCCACATGACGTCATCGTCATCATGTCAATGCCAGACGTGATGTCATTAGCAGACAGGGTAGCTCCTGACCCGACTGAATGCATGCTTCGCTGACCAAATACGGCATAAGACCAGTGGTCGCATGAAGCGGCTCAATTCATAAAGAACTTTTAAGAAATATTGTTCAGTAATTGGCCTTGTAAAAGGGCTGTATACATATTAGTTGTTATGAAATCTAACCGAATGTTTTGATTACTTTGATAAAAAAAATATGTTCACTTGAATTAGCTGGTTTTCTTTAGTAATAATGATATTTTACCATCAGGTCTTGTTTATTCAATGATTTTCCATGCCTACCGTATATGTACAATACATGATTGTGTATTCTTGTATTGTCTAAATGTATGTTAATGAAGATGAGTCTTGTTCTGGGACAACGTGAGTAAAGTGTCAGCACAGGCTTATCAGGGACGACACTTTCCGCTTTTATGGAATTTGTTGTTAAAAGGAAGTCTCCTCTAAACGCAAATCAAGTTTCGGCGGACTGCACAGGCTAATCTGGGACGACACTGTACGCAGATGCATTAAGAATAGTTTTCTTAGAACGAGTCTTATATGAGTCCGGCTTCCAACCTCATTGTCCTCCAGGCGCCCGAGTAGCTGTGGCACGAACTGAACCGGATCCGTTTGAAGTCCCGTCCGGGAGAGCAGAAGCGCCTCAAGGATGTTCTTGAGCAGGGAATCCCCCTGGAACGCCGCTTTGGCCGCCGTGAAGTCGTCTAAGAGCGCCCTGGGAGAGCCGCGAGAAACATGCGTAAATTACATACTTTTAAGACGTGTTTGGCTCATGTTTCAGTGTTAATACAAGACACAGTGTTTTTGTTTATTTGGACAGTTAAAACATATACTATTATCTTCGGATATTTTTTAACGAAAAGCTAAAAATGTTACCGAGCAAAGTTTACTTACTTATTTGTTAAGAGCTATATATAATGTTCACATAAGAAACTCAAACAATCTAAATTTAAGTGAGACTGCACGATTTTTATATGTGTTAAATTGAAATATATTGATAAAAATATGTTAAAATAACACAAAATAGGCAAGAAAAATTATACATTGAAGACGAATTTCATAAAATGCAGCAAACACAAATTAGCGCCCCGAGCCGATTGTGACGAAGATTTTTCGTACATATTTTCCTACAATAACCGAAGCATTCGTCTTTTTATTAGAATCTGGAGTTAGTGTACGTGTGCCGTATGAATAGATATCGTTGCAGGAAATTAAAATGATCCGTAAAACAACCTTGTGTCTTTGTGTCGCATGAACGAATCTGCACTAAAACTAAATTTAGATTCACATCGTACATGCATGATATACATGCTGGCGAAATCGACTGTACAGACATTTTCCATTTCAGAATTAAATATCTGGCTTATTTCGCATTTTTCGATACATGTTCTTCTGAACTTTTATTCAATTTATATTGAAATATCTGTATAATAAGTTTTTTTTACACATTTTCTTTAAATTCATAAATATTTGACAAAATCGTGCAGTCTCACTTTAACGTGTATTTAAACAGGTAAAAAAGTCATTTTATCAGCCTACAATTACATCAGGTAACTAAGTCCGCATACAATAGTTACAGTGGTAACAGTGACAGTAAACGACAACTAAAACCAATGATAGAGGATAAGGTCGTAACAATTTAAGTGAGTAATTATAACATACGATGTGGCATTTCTTAACCATAAAACTTACTCAACAGGAAGTGCATGTAACTTAGCAACGCAGAAGTGCACATTGGCGAGACACTCCCATTGTGTCACACCGGTCTTACTGACCTGTGTGAATGCGCGCTAAGCATTGTGGGAAACGGACTTTTTTCCATCATGAGTGCACCGAGATAGACTTTTTTCTGTACAACGTACCATCAGTGCTAATCACTTCAAGAAAGGTCGTACTTAATGACCTGCGGACAAATACATCGGATCACTATCCTATAAAGGTTGAACTTTTGTGTAATTTTACTTTAAATATAAAGCCAGAAGAGAGCGTAATAAGCACTAGGGTGAACTGGAGAACTATTGATAAACACGTATATTCCATTAGGGTCAAGGACGGTCTCGCAACCCTAGAAACTGAAATTGATGATGATAATGTCGAGGAGGTTGTTAAAGATTTCTGTGAGCTTATGAGTGAATCTGCGTCAAATCTTGCCAGTAGAAGGAAACCGTTTAATTCTAAACCTAAGTTAAAGGTGTGGAACCCAGATATTAGAGACAATGTCATGAACATGAAAAATGCATACAAAGCTTGGAAGCGGGCGGGTAGACCGCGTGGAGAGAGTAGTTTATTAACTGAAAAGAACTTGGCTAAGAGGGCACTACGATCCAGTGTTAGGCAGGCAATTGCGAAAAAAGACTATGAACTAAAACAGAAGATAATTGAAAGCAGGAAATATGACTCTAGAACATTTCATAAGCTAGTGAATAGCCAACGTAACAAGCAGGGCAGGTTTATTACTGATTTATACGTAGGTAACCAACGGTACCAAGAAGATAAAATTTTATGTGGTTTTCATGATCATTTTGAAGCTCTTGGGCAACAGGCTGCCAATGAACTTTTCGACAATGTATATGATGAAATCGTCAATATTGAATACGAACTGACTGTGAATATGAACCGCAATCAATACGTCCAACCTGTAACTAAAATTGAACTTGAAAAAGCAGTTAAAAGTCTGAATACTGGTAAAGCGCCTGATGTTTACAACATGTCAGTCGAACATTTATTGAACTGTGAAGACAGCACCTTTGAGTATCTTTTAAAGGTTGTATCCCATGTATTTGCTAGTGGACTGTTTCCTGCGGCTTTGAAGAGAGGTGTGGTGACTCCCATTTTCAAAAACAAAGGTGAACCCAATGTTTCAGGGAACTATAGAGGCATAACAATTCTACCGGTGATTGGCAAGGTCATTGAAGCAATACTGCGCGATAGGATAGCACCAAACATAAAGAGCAGCCAGAATATATTCCAACGGGGCTTTACTAAGAACTCTTCACCACTAAATTCAGCTTTTATAGTAGAAGAACTGTATCGTGAATGTCATGACAATAGATCCGAAATGCACTTGATCTTTCTGGACGCGAGATCTGCGTTTGATGTTGTAGACCACAAACACCTTATGCGACGACTGGGTCACATTGGAGTATACGACAAACATTGGTCCCTAATCGATAGCTTCCATAGGGACTCCACTAGTGCAGTTAAGTGGAAGGGGCGTGTCTCGGCTGAGTTCAGTGTTCAGCAGGGCGTTAGGCAGGGTGGAGTACTGAGCACCGACCTATACAAGGTCTACGTTAACCCGCTGATTGATCGCCTACAAGAAGCCAGGGTGGGATCCACTATTGGTGACGTCAACTGTTCGGCCAGTGCTTGTGCGGACGATATATGCTTATGTGCCGAAACGGCCAATGAAGCGCAGGAACTGTTAAACATTTCAGCAGAATTCGCCAATATGGAGCGATACCTGTTACAGCCTACCAAGAGCGTGCATATCCATGTTAGTCACCAACGTAAAAAGGGCGTGTCTACTCCCCTCTTCATGAACAATGACGAAATTCCATCTGTGCAAAGAGCTATACATCTCGGTATTATACGAACTGACTCTATGCTGAACAACCAAAAAGCTAATGTGGATGAAAATTTAAAAAAAGCAAGAAGGAAAGCATATAGTATATTCGGTAGTGGTTACAAAGGGCAAGCGGGACTAAATGTACTGTCCATTATTCATCTTTACAAATCTTATGTTCTTCCCGTGCTTTTATATGGATTGGAACTGTTATTACCTCCTGAACGCATTATAAACTGTCTCGAAGCATTCCAAAGAAAGTTTGTTAAAGAAATTCTTAGACTACCAGACAACACAGCCAATGCGGCAGTATATCTTCTATCCGGACTTTTACCGATCGAAGCACAAATTCACATACAGGCACTGACCTTCTTACATACTATATGCTCGCAAGATAGAAACAGTATTGAGTGGGCGCTACTTGAACGTCAGATTAGCTTTTAATCAGTTGACAGCTCATCCTGGTTCATACAAGTTCAGCATATAATGTGGAAGTACGAGTTGGGGACTGTTGCTGACTTAGCTGACAACACACCCAAGAAGGGAAAATGGAAGACACGTGTACTCAAGGCGGTTTATAGCTACTGGAGTGATCAAATAGACAGTTTAACACCCTTATATTCTACATTGTTTTTCCTGAGACAAGATAAGTATGTGCCTGGTAAGATTCTCCCTTTGCTCTCATTGGAATATACGGCCAGAGAGTCAGAACGGTTAAAAACAAAGGTACGGTTACTCACAGGGACTTACATGCTCCAAACAAAACGTAAGAACTTTAACCAGTATGACATAAACCCAACATGTCAGATGTGTGGTGAAGAGAACGAAACCGCAGAACATTTTGTGCCCTACATAGTGTTAGACAGTCAATTATGGTAGACATAGAACGACAGTGGGGGGCGATAACAGAGACTTCATTTAATACTTTACCCGTAGACGAACAGCTCTACATACTCATCAACAGTTGGCCAACTTTAAAGACTTTCCTGAAAACCCATTTGTCTTCAGAATTTCATGAGTTTGAGAAGCATTGTGGACGGTTGTTGTACGGTCTGGACAGGACACGTCAGTTGCTCTTGGTGACCAATGCAAACCAGCGACCACCCCGTACCAAACACACCACGTACCAAACACACACAAAAAACAAACTAAAGAAGGGCATAATTCTTAATTAAACTGGCAATAGTGTTTATTGGGTATTTTTATTCAAGGCAATACAATTCTAATGTATGTACAGAAGCACTCTCCGGCCTTCCGTAAATTCATTTAATGATTTATTTTTTTTATTTTTATCTCATTTAATATTTTAACAACTAATGAAAAATCGCGCGTACAGTTCTAAGTCGCATATATTCGCGATTAGTGGATAGACTTATATTCTAGTGAAAGGTGTGTGATTTAAGGAGTGAATAGTGTGAACGTGTAATATAGTGTTTATATTCGGTGGAGGATTATTCACTGTCTACAAACGATTGTTTGGTTCCTCTACAAAGGGGGTTCAAGAATAACACAGAACAGAACAGAACAGAACATGGCGTTGGTAAACATAATAAACACGGAAGTGAAAAATGGTAATTAATTATTATCAAAAACAGGCCCCATCAAACCGGGCCAGCTGTAATATATACATGGATGCAGTTTATGCTTCAAAAGGAGCCACTTTTCATGTCAGTCTATTGTTTGTAAGAATCACTAAACACGTAACTTAGACTAACTAAACACATTGCAAGACTGTATCTTCGAAATAGTAAATAAATCAAAATCATTAATAAATATTTATAATTAACTACCTGCTGAAATTTGAGAACGTAAACGATTTAAAATAAACGCTGTGAACATTACAAGGAATCTTACATGCAGGCCTCATGTTAGTCCAAACAATTAGACGTAAGCTACCCCGCTTACGTCTAAACGGCTACCGTCGTTTTCCTATAGCAAATTGAGTTCAACTTAAACTTCAGTTTTTCTCGTTAAATCTTTGCTAATGCATAAAATTATCATTAATTAGACATAAATGTGAGCGATTACCTCTTAAATGTGTAAAAATTGTGCTTATAAACCACTTATGTACATTTTTAAAAATAAACATACACAACACACGAAGTGTGTTTGACGTTTATAGAATTACATTGAATTATCTTGAACGAAATTATTTTTTGAATAGGTTACACATAACCAATTGTTGTTGTACAACAAACAACATCACTTTTTAGCTTTCTGTGCTTTTTAATTAAATGAAACCTATATGTGTGTGTTAAAACTACCAGTTGTATCACGGAGTGTATATTGATAGGAGATGAATCGAGTATTTGACCCTTACTGTAGTAAATTCAATCTTATGCAAAAACTATTCATCCGATTTTATTGGTTTATACGTTATCTTGTTGCTTATTAATTCCTCTTTCAAAAAATATACGTTTTAGTATACTCCCGTTGTTATTAATGGATTTATAGCGAGATAAACACAAGAAATACACATTTTATGTTTTACCACGGCGCGTTTTACCGTGTTGTGGCTATCGATCTTGTACAATTAGCGTACAGCGAAGCGCCAAGGTTATACATTTTGATGTACCCACTCACGTCTTTTGTTGAATTATAGTTTCATTTCTCGGCCGATTTTGACAAATTATATATCATTAGAAAGCTTACGTTACGAAGTAAACAGATATATAAACATATATTAAGTTTTTCTTCTGATTTCGACAGCCCGGCGAGTTATAACTTTAACTTTTGCAAATATCATACCGTATTGGAGTTTTAGAATCTAGATTTACGGTTGACATGTTCGTACTTAATACCAATTTGTAGCGTTCTTCTGATTTCGACAGCCCGGCGAGTTATAACTTTAACTTTTGCAAATATTATACCGTTTTGGAGTTTTAGAATCTAGATTTACGGTTGACATGTTCGTACTTAATACCAATTTGTAGCGTTTATATTTGGAGTTCAGTTTTTAAAAATTACATCTTGCTTAGGAGAATAGAATTCTGTATACGATAGAAAAAAAATTGTTGAAAAACGAAAGTAATTAAGGAATGAAGGCGGAAGAAAGTAGCGCGCGTTCTTAACGCACTGAACTGATGCTACGGTCTTGGCGATTATGCTTTTGTTTAGAAACCGGCCATTGAATTTCCTTTGTCATGATTATTATATTTTTTATGGAATATATTGTGGTATTTTGTTCACGAAACATATCAATAAAGCTTATTATAAATAAATCTTAATAAATTAACGATTTCAGCTCTTGTTTATAACACAGAAAGGGTGATAAATTTATGATGAAACAGCGTGTATAGCGGACCCTCTCGATTTTATTCGGCTTTGCATGCATACTTGAAATAAAATGGGTGTCAAAAACATTCATCGTTTGCTGTTAATTATCAACGAGGGAATTATGTATAATTATATGAAATGTTATTTACCTTAAATTATCAATTTATTAAAGATTCTTGAAAATCACGGTCGGTGTTACGCGGGTCATTTCGTATTTTGACATCAGGGCATCATGTCCAACTATTCAAAATCAGTTTTTTTTTTCACTGGGACGATGACGGCTTATATTTAGACAGGCAGACAGATAGTTTATTCAGACTTATACAACAGTACATCGTCTTCAACTCAAATATATAAATAATTTTTAGACGAATTGTTAGGTGATTACGCATATAGCAGTGATGATTCTGAGAATGTTGCCATGTCTCATATCCGTGTAATCTAGAGTCCGTGGTTTTTTAGCATTTTTATCGCGGTGTTCAATAAAAGATATCTCAATAATCTTGTTTATTGATAGATCTGTGGTTTTATTGCCCCTGTGTTCAGCACAAACCAATTATCTCTTTATGATCAGATACTGTGCCGACCAATACAAAATAACACTATGGTGTCATACGCCACAGCAGGGACCTATACTTGTGATCATGGAGTCTTAGTGCAAGACTTAAAAAAGTATGTTGTTTCGCTTGCGGTTGTTAAAGCCAAAACGGGGCTTCCCAGCTGGCACAGCTGCTGATATTCGGATCTGAATATCTAAACTTATTCAGACCTTATTCTTAACCGTTGCGCGTTTTACGATATCGTATTTTAGGCGGGAATACAACTCAGTGAAACTATTCAATTTCTTATACAACATTAAGCATATTAACAGTTATTGAAATTAACAATATCAGCGAGATCTTTTTAAAGACTAAAAACCTTTTCAAGTATCGAATTTAACATGTCAATAAAATATATTAATACCAAAAAAGGTTTCATTTAATATTGTTCACATTAAACCTTTAAATGAAAGTGTCGCTTTTAAAACTATTTTTCGTGTCTTATTAAGCCGCGAATGGTTTGCTAAAACAGTAAACAAAAAGGGCTACACGTTCTAATTCTTAATGAAATACACAAATAAGTATAACATAATTAATAACGTCCATAAACACACACGGCAAGATCAAAGTTTTAATGGAAAACTAATATGAAATTCCACGTAAATTATTATTTTCGTCTAAATCGAATACTATATATAGAGAAACAATGTATTTATAACCAACCAATGAGGTAACATTATGCAACTTTCAATTTACACAGTGCTATATGGCAACAATATGGAATTTGAACAGTGGTGGTGTTTTAAGGTCTGGACTATCATTACTTGTAAGTTTGTATAAACATTTTTCTAATGCAATTAGTAAAATAATGTTTATATTTTATGTTTAATAATTTATTGCATGATTATTCTGTGCTGTTATATGAATTTGATGCCGTTAAAGCTTCCGACATGAATTCATGTCGGAACGTAGTCCAAATAATTAGACGTAAGCTACCCCGCTTACGTCTAAACGGCTACCGTCGTTTTCCTATAGCAAATTGAGTTCACTTTAAACTTCAGTTTTTCTCGTTAAATCTTTGCTAATGCATAAAATTATCATTAATTAGAGATAAATGTGTGCGATTACCTCTTAAATGTGTAAAAATTGTGCTTTTAAACCACTTATGTACATTTTTAAAAATAAACATACACAACACACGAAATGTGTTTGTCGTATATAGAATTACATTGAATTATCTTGAACGAAATTATTTTTTGAATAGGTTACACATAACCAATTGTTGTTGTACAACAAACCACATCACTTTTTAGCTTTCTGTACTCTTTAATTAAATGGAACCTATATGTGTGTGTTAAAACTACCAGTTGTATCACGGAGTGTATATTGTTAGGAGATGAATCGAGTATTTGACCCTTACTGTAGTAAATTCAATCTTATGCAAAAACTATTCATCCGATTTTATTGGTTTATACGTTATCTTGTTGCTTATTAATTCCTCTTTCAAAAAATATACGTTTTAGTATATTCCCGTTGTTATTAATGGATTTATAGCGAGATAAACTCAAGAAATACACATTTTATGTTTTACCAACGCGCGTTTTACCGTATTGTGGCTATCGATCTTGTACATGTTTGTACAATTAGCTTACAGCGAAGCGCCGAGGTTATACATTTTGATGTACCCACTCACGTCTTTTGTTGAATTATAGTTTCATTTCTCAGCCGATTTTGACAAATTATATATCATTAGAAAGCTTACGTTACGTAGTAAACAGATATATAAATATATATTAAGTTTTTCTTCTGATTTCGACAGCCCGGCGAGTTATAACTTTAACTTTTGCAAATATACCGTTTTGGAGTTTTAGAATCTAGATTTACGGTTGACATGTTCGTACTTAATACCAATTTGTAGCGTTCTTCTGATTTCGACAGCCCGGCGAGTTATAACTTTAACTTTTGCAAATATCATACCGTTTTGGAGTTTTAGAATCTAGATTTACGGTTGACATGTTCGTACTTAATACCAATTTGTAGCGTTTATATTTGGAGTTCAGTTTTAAAAATTACATCTTGCTTAGAAGAATAGAATTCTGTATACGATAGAAAAAAAATTGTTTAAAAACGAAAGTAATTAAGGAATGAAGGCGGAAGAAAGTAGCGCGCGTTCCTAACGCACTGAACTGATGCTACGGTCTTGGCGATTATGCTTTTGTTTAGAAACCGGCCATTGAATTTCCTTTGCCATGATTATTATATTTTTTATGGAATATATTGTAGTATTTTGTTCACGAAACATATCAATAAAGCTTATTATAAATAAATCTTAATAAATTAACGATTTCAGCTCTTGTTTATAACACAGAAAGGGTGTTAAATTTATGATGAAACAGCGTATATAGCGGACCCTCTCGATTTTATTCGGCTTTGCATGCATACTTGAAATAAAATGGGTGTCAAAAACATTCATCGTTTGCTGTTAATTATCAACGATGGAATTATGTATAATTATATGAAATGTTATTTACCTTAAATTATCAATTTATTAAAGATTCTTGAAAATCACGGTCGGTGTTACGCGGGTCATTTCGTATTTTGACATCAGGGCATCATGTCCAACTATTCAAAATCAGATTTTTTCACTGGGACGATGACGGCTTAGATTTAGACAGGCAGACAGATAGTTTATTCAGACTTATACAACAGTTCATCGTCTTCAACTCAAATATATAAATTATTTTTAGACGAATTGTTAGGTGATTACACATATAGCAGTGATGATTATGAGAATGTTGCCATGTTTCTTATCCGTGTAATCTCGAGTCCGTGGTTTGAACATTTTTATCGCGGTGTTCAATAAAAGATATCTCAATAATCTTGTTTATTGATAGATCTGTGGTTTTATTGCCCCTGTGTTCAGCACAAACCAATTGTCTCGTTATGATCAGATACTGTGCCGACCAATACTAAATAACACTATGGTGTCATACGCCACAGCAGGGACCTATACTTGTGATCATGGAGTCTAAGTGCAAGACTTAAAAAAGTATGTTGTTTCGCTTGCGGCTGTTAAAGCCCAAACGGGGCTTCCCAGCTGGCACAGCTGCTGATATTCAGATCTGAATACTTAAACTAATTTAGACCTTATTCTTAACCGTTGCGCGTTTTACGATATCGGATTTTAGGCGGGAATACAACTTATTGAAACTATTCAATTTCTTATACAACATTAAGCATATTAACAGTTATTGAAATTAACAATATCAGCGACATATTTTTAAAGACTAAACGCCTTTTCAAGTATCGAATTTAACATGTCAATAGACGAGTTAACGCGTGACGTCACACGCACCTGCAAAGTTTAGACTCCGCCCACTGGTTGGCAAAAGAGGTGCAATTTATATAAGCGCATATAGAGAAGGTTGACGAAATCTTCGTTTTTAATGATAATCATGCACAATATCGAATATAATTTTACTAATTATGTCTGAATAAAACATTAGCATGCAAGGAAATGCATCTTTGGAACGATTTTATTGTTTTTATTATTATTTGTTTTTACTGACAACGAACTCGGGAGTGGAACACAATCTAAGAGCTCGGTATGTGGTTAAACAAAAATCTCTCTACTTGGCACTTCATCGCGACCATTTTTAGTTAAAAACTTATCAGAAATTAAAATTCATTTAGAATGAATTAAATTTAATGAACGAAAACAAATAAGGATAAAAACAAACAACGAATAGGTCAATTGTATGTACGCGACATAGGGTAACTGATTTGAACCTTTATGTGTCTGGAAAAACTTACCTTCTTACACATTCAATAAATTCTTTTATTTAATGTAATTGTTTTATTTTATTGTTCACACTAATTTTGGCACTCTTTGTTGCAGCATTTATATCCCGGTGTATAATTGCACCTTTGTTATCACAAACCGATTATCTCGTTATGATCGGATACTGTCCAGACAATTACAAATAAAACATGGTGTCATAAACCCAGGGACCTACACTTGGACCGCTGCATAAACCACATGTTGCAGACGAGTGTCTGGTCAGTAAACATAAGTCACGATACCTCTATGTCATCTCTTGGCATATTGAGCAATCATTTAAGCCACATTTTAAAGCTTAAAATACTGATAAGTTAATTTTTTATGAAATATTTTAACAAAAATGAAGACATTTGTCGGAAATGTATTAACGGGAACGAGTGTATATATTTATTAGCCAGTTAAACTTAATAATACATTGTTTAATAACTATACATTTAAATATTGTGCAATTTTACTGCTATGCAATTAAGGTATTTAACGGGTACCGGCAAAAGTTAACTGCGCTATTATGTGTAAAGATTGTACATAACTGCAGGGTCCGAAACACGATCATGAACATAAGCAGTCACAAAAGGGGCCGTTAGATAAATTAAATATATGCATCTATCATAAAATGCTATATTTTTATCACTCCTTATTACTAATAGAGATTTCAATATACATGCAAAGACAGTTACATTTGGGTAATTAATATGCAGGGGTTTTCCGTTTGTATGGTAAATTGAATTTATATTCATTCAATGTAAACGAAACGTAAATTCATTCAATGTAAAAGAAAATTACCACAATATTTAAAAATAGTACTGTATTCCGCTTTTTAGGGCTTTTTTTATAATTGATTAAATGCACCTCTGACTCTATTGATCGCTGATGAAATAAAACACTATCCACACCACTTAAAATTATAATACAATTAAAATATGTTTTATAAGTGTTTAAATATAATTTATTCAAGTCTTATTATCAGAAAGAATACGGCTAATTTATTGTTTTGTTTTGTGGAATTGTCAGTATTCCGATCACGTTTACTCTATGCTAATAACTCAGGGCCGTACCCAGGATTTTTTTACTGGGGGGGCCCAACCGGGGAGGGTTTGGGAGGGGTCCCCCCTCCCTATATATATACTTCTTTTAATTTGGCACTTTGCAAGGTGAAATTTAATGCTTATAAAAAAACGTATTTTGTGATATGAATTAATGAAATATAACAAGTATATCAGCACATTTCGGAAGTCTTAAGCTTTTAACATTGGTGTGAATTCACAACAATATTAAAAGCTTTAGATTTCCGAAACTTACAGGTTTAAACTGACGATTATCCACATCAACTCTCGTATTGCTTCCACCATTTTTTCACAAATCAATAACGTCACAGGTTTTTTTTAATATGATTTTTTTGGGAAAGACCTTGCCATTTTTGAGGAAAAATTTTTCGCGAAACGCCTAATTTTTGGGGGAAATAATGAAAGTCTTAAATAATTAATTTTACATATTTTACTGTTTTCAAACAAATTCAACGAAAGAGATAATTTAATTATACAATATTTTTCTACACTGGATCAGGTCAACTTATATAATGAGATCGATTTGTTGTTTCAATTTTCATTTTTTTACCAATGAGCCATTAATAGGTTGATATTACTCAATTCTCGGTACTCAATTATTTTAAAAACTGAATTCTGCCAAATTTTTATCTGTTGCTCTGCAAATTTATTAATCTGTTTTTCTTTTAAACAAACATGTTAACTATCTCATCGTATTCTTTTTCAGTGATTTCCTTTCAAAAATTATAAATACTCATTTTTAATACCTTTGTCAGTGTTTTTGTTCCGGTTCAAATTCAGGGCCCTATTCTCAATGCAAAAAGTATATATTGGGACCTAAAAATTCCCAATAAAAGGTGTAAAATAAAACAATTAAACTTTAAGAAGGGAAAAATACGTCTAGGGCCTTCTCAAAGAAGGAAAAAAACTTGCGTCGGCAATTATCAGACCATAGTCTTCGAACTCCTGTAGCAGTTGCTTCCATTCGCTGCACGTATCAAAATACATGTTACATCAACCATCGATAGATGAAGCATTCATGATCAAAATGGGGTACTGATCGGGGATGTGTGTACAAGGCGATAAGAAAACATTGCCTAGGGGCTTATCTCGATTGACGAGCGTTAATCCCCTTGTTTATCAGGGACAATAAAACATAGGTGCTCTTTTGTTTTGAGGGAAAGTGTACTGTGGGCTCTTGCACGAGAGAAAAAATTGCAGTGGGCCGATTATTAAAAAAATCATAGTTCGACAGCCAGCTGGGGGGGCCCGGGCCCCTGGGCCCATGGCCTGGGTACGGGCCTGTAACTACTTCGTATTTTTATGAAGAGGAAATTTTATTTGTGAATATACATTTATTTGGTACTAAATATGCTATATTTGCACTTTTTTTTTAAAGAGTTTTAATGTTTATTTCGTATTTATTATCAATTTATTGACTAAACAAAAGCCCTTTATACATGTTTTACGTTACTGTAACCAGTGTTTTTGCCAACCAATCAGTGCGCATGCGCGGAAAATCCCGAATGTAAACAATAACAATTAACTCGTCTATAAAATATATTAATACCAAAAAAGGTTTCATTTAATATAGTTCACATTAAACCTTAAAATGAAAGTGTCGCTTTAACTATTTTCCGTGTCTTATTAAGCCGCGAATCGTTTGCTAAAAACAGTTAACAAAAAGGGCTACACGTTCTCATTCTTAATGAAATACAAAAATAAGTATAACATAATTAATAACGTCCTTAAACACACACAGCAATATCAAAGTTTTAATGGAAAACTACTATGACATTCCACGTAAATTATTATTTTCGTCTAAATCGAATACTATATATTGAAAAACAATGTATTTATAACCGACCAATGAGGTAACATTATGCAACTTTCAATTTACACAGTGCTATATGGCAAGAATATGGAATTTGAACAGTGGTAGTGTTTTAAGGACTGGACTATCATTACTTGTAAGTTTGTATAAACATTTTTCTAATGCAATTAGTAAAATAATGTTTATATTTTATGTTTAATAATTTATTGCATGATTATTCTGTGCTGTTATATGAATTTGATGCCGTTAAAGCTTCCGACATGAATTCATGTCGGAACGATGCTATTGCAAAATAACGTTAAACGATATGAGGTCGATGTAAATCGACCTCATATTTATAGGAGTAGTCGGAACGATGCTATTGCAAAATAACGTTAAACGATATGAGGTCGATTACATCGACCTCATATTTATAGGAGTAGCCTCATGTGTGAGAGGATTAATCAGGGATAAAATAAATGGAGTTCAAAGGATCTAACATTTTGAGGAGGACGTCATAGTATCTTGGACATTTGGCACTTTCATATATTTATTTAGTAGATACTGAAAATGCTGAATGTGCTAATTGCAACATCAAAGACGAGCAGGTGAGATTTTTACAGCTTTATTCTTCTTGACATAATGTTGTATGTTTTCCATTTAATTTATATGGCGCTCTTGTCTTATTTATAAGACGCGCAAAGAATTTAGAGATACTTTTTATATGGGCTAAATTCTTTGCTCCAAATATCACACATATAAAAAGTAGCTTAATATTTAAGAGCGTCAAAAATTTGGACTAATGGCGCTCAATTTTAGCTCGGCTGTTTTCGGGGAAAACCCTAGGTATTGTCATAGCTCGTCGTCAGATGTCCGCGTCGTGCTAAAATCTTTACATCGGCTCTAAAATCAAAGTGCTTCCACCTATAACATTGAAACCTCACATGTATATGCACCGTGATGATTTCTACACACCACACCCATTTTGGGGTCACTCGGTCAAAGGTCAAGGTCACTAACCTCTAAAAATTCTTTTAATAAATTTCATTTATTCAAAACTGCACCGCAGCCTAGCTTGGCACCCATAATGTGGTGCTCTTGTTTATATATAATTTTAAAAATGTATTAATAACCAGAATAGTTTATGCATGTATAAATAAAAAGATACAGCCATGAACAGTGTGTTTTAATTTTTAATAAATATGCTTTGATTGCGTATATGCAAAACAATGAAGTCCATATATTGTTAACTGATTTTTAAAATGTTGAATGTCACACATTACGTACCAGTCCGTTTATGTACCGACACTTTATGTACCACTCTCTGACACTTTATGTACCATATTTATAATATAAAGAGATAACTAATTTAATATGAATGTGTGTTATTGATGAAATGTATTTTGTGTGATAGTATTTATGAATTAAGACTTATATATTGGCCATAGATTTTATATTTTGTCAGATTGTCTAAGTGTCACTTAGTGTCTAAGTTTAATTTATTAGCCCAAGTACATGTAGTACTTAATAAATGATTTATTAGTCTTACCTGAAATTGAAGTAAATTATAAAAATTCATTTGTCTCTTATCTTATCCTGACTAAGGATTATAAAGTCTAAAATGTTTTTATTATATTGTATAATTGAAATGTGATACTTTGAAGAGTAGAGAGAATGACCATAATTTTCAAACTGTAAAAAAATCAAATTATTTCCTACTTTAGACTTTAATCATGTTTAGAGAATGACCTTAATTAATTAGGACTGCTATGAATAAATGGACAATAACACCTATATTTTATGTAGGTGGTACATAAAGTTTCAAAGTACCGGTAGTACATAAAAGGTCTGGTACATGTACATAAGGTGTTACACCCTAAAATGTTCATGGTATCAGTGTTTCAATAATGTAGTGTTTCTTATTATGTATTGCTTAGGTTGTTTTGTTTCAAATTTCAAATTTGCATTTATTTTAAAGCATTTTAAGTCATTTTGTGAATTCCATGTTTTTTGTAATAAGGTGAATTATGTTGTACATGGCGTCAAATATTAATTCATGGTCGCTATGGTGTAGAGAATGATGTCCGCTGGGCGTGGGTTCGATCAATACTCTGGAAGTTCTCATTATCGTCTCCATGGACAACACGTTCTGGTGTACCAAGTAGTAGTAGTAGTAGTAGTAGTAGTGGTGGTGGTTGTGGTGGTGGTGGTGGTAGTAGTAGTAGTAGCAGTAGAAGTAGTAGCAGTTGTAGTAGTAGTAGTAGTAGTAGTAGTAGTAGTAGACTAGTGGTAGTAGAAGTAAGATCAGTAGTAGTAGTTGCTGTTCTTGTTGTAGTAGTAGATAATTAATTAATTAGTAGCAGTAGTAGTAAGAGTTGTAATGGCTGTGTTTGTATTTGTATTTAATTCTGATAATACAACACAATGATGCTGCTGCTAACGATGATGATGATGATATGATAATGCTGCTGCTGATTGTGATGATGATTATATGATGGGACTTTGGTATTATAAAATTTGTGAGGTTCAAACACAAAACCTGTTGGATAATAAAACTTCTCATTTTATGACAAAAGAGCTAGATTGTAGAGTAAAAAATAAGTATAAAATTCCCTAATAAGAAAGCTACCATTAAAGGACCATGACTTGTGGGCTTCACCAAAAGCAATGCATGAAACAGTTATATCTCTTTCAAATGCACTCAATATTGCTGTTCCAATTGATATGCTCAGAAATGCTTCTGGATGGGCATACACCAATGAGTACTTTCCTTCAGTTATTTCTTCTAAAGACACATTAACAACACTGTCGCCCTTAGCAGGAATTCCGGACGCCCCCCCTAAGATGTTCCCTCCCCAGACATTTCCCCCATTTTAGTTTTAGTGCTTACATTACCCCCCCCCCCCACCCTACAATAAATTTATAATGGTTTGGTTGAAGTATAATCTTGATTTATTATAAAATGATTATTTTGCTTATGTAATATTTTTATATGAAGCAGCTTGTTTGTTGTTTTCTTTGGATTAATCATTCATTATTTTTGTTAAACTGTTTAAGGAGTGCATGTAAATCATTAGTAAGACCTGCATGTTGGTGTACTAGAGGAATACTAGGGGAAAACATGGGATATTCTCAAAATCTTACACATGTTGTTTTTTATATAATTAAATAGGATCAATTGATGAATTAATTCAGCTTGAGTCAACATGGGCTGGGTTGTGGAACTATAGTTATTTGTTGTTTTTAATCCAATTACATAGGGTACTATGTAACTGTCAAAGAAAATATGCATTCATACGCATATAAGCCAAGTGTTGGATGTCACTGATATTTTCAATTTTACTAGTACCTAATTAAGACTAATTAAAACAGAATTGGACTTTCCTTGCAAAGTATTTATTATTAATAATAAAATAAGCTAATGTAATCAAAACATATTGATATTTTAATAATTTAATTCAATGATATTCATAATATTTAAATTTGCCCCAAAAAACTAGGGCAGGTAGATAGGAAGGATTTTTTTTGGAAAACCAACAGTGTTGTCAGTGTAAATATTTGTAAAGCTTCTTCAATTTCAGTTTTACATTTTATGACCTGCAACATATTCTATGCTACTTTATTTTAATATGGTAAGTCATTAAAGTGTTATTTATTTTTCAACTATATAATGTGCTAATCTCATATAATGAATAACTACCCCATTTAAAGATGACACCTAATCTAAATTCATTAATACAATAGTTATAATTGTTTTATTGTAACATACTATTCCACTAAAAAATGACCATCATAGAACATCAATGCTGTGCTTTTACTAAAATTTTCATTGATCTCGTTTATTTAAAGAAAAAAATATCTCAGGCACTTTTAAAAAAATATATAATTAGGGTGTCAAAATTTCGAGGGGTGAACGGAAGACTGTTGTAACTCATATTAAATAAAGAAGGAGATACTGCAGTTTTCCGTTAAGCCCTCGATTTAACAAACTGAACAAGTCAATTTGAACTTCTCTTGCAATGCAAATGGAGCCACTTGAAATACCAAATTGTTCCCATACTAGTCGGCAATATAGCTATGACATTGTGTCTATTCATAACACGCATCAGATACACCTTCTGAAACTTTTTAAGCGGTTTTGAAAACGCTATTTTATTGCAAACTTTCGTCAATAAAGGACACATGTTGTTATACAACCGAAAGTGAAAGTACAGTTTATAAAAATGAATAAAGAGCGAAATTGTTGAAAACTTACGAAAATTTTAATTGCTTCTAACATAAGACCGTAAGACTGAACAAAATTATACTTAACTTTTAAATCATAACATGAAAGTTTACTTATAAAGCAAATTCTTCATTCATCCGCGGACTTCTTTGTGTCGTAGTCATAAATGCCTCCAAATGGAGGTGCGTGATGCGTCTAAGTATAGAGGTGACAATAACGTAGTGACGTCACCATTTATGTATAGAATGGAGACACTCCTTCTTGAGAAGGTCAACGTGACCCGCGTGCAGGCGGTGATAGGGCAGATTGTTTAGAGCCCGGATGTTGTAGTCATCCTCTCCGAAGCGAAGGGGCTGTGACGTCACATAGCGGTCCTCTTCTATTACCTCCCCTTTAGCGTTCGTGTACAGCTTTTTTCTTCCTGGAATAAAACACTTAAAAGCTTATTTTAGCATCGTTCTCGGAAAACTTGCCTTAATGCATGTGCTTAAAGTGTCTTCCAGAGTAGCCCTTAAAGTCTGCACAGGCTTATCCGGGACGGCAATATCCACCTTAACTGGGTTTTTGCTAAGAAGAGACTTCCTTTGAACAAAAAATACCTTAAAACAGAAAGTGTCGTTCCTGATTAGCCTGTGTAGACTTCACAGGCTTATCTGGGACGACACTGTACGCACATGCAATAAGTCCAGTTTTCCTACAGCGAGACTTGTATAAATACTCACGAGCTAGCACATGAATTTGCTAACATGTATATTCGGTGAAAATTTCGATATTACAGGGAGTGAAATAATAAAAACAACATAAATATTCTCTATTTAAAAATGACTTGCGGCTATTTGAAAATAATGAAACGTTTAAAAACTCATGATAACGATAATGCTCTTCATTATACTTCTATATTGGAGGACCAAAAATTATCAAAGACTCACATAGCAAATTGAGCCTCATTGAAAATTCAACGTATATTTTTATTTTTGCATACTAGTTATTGTGATATTCTTCCTGATATAATGACTAACTGTCCAAACATATCATAATTATGCTCAATACTACCATTTTCCCAGGCTCCCGCGAAGAAATCAGCTAGGTTGCCATGGAGACGCTTGTTCTTCGCTTCGTCTGCGCAGTAGAGCCCGTGCGCACTTTCCGTAAATTGACGGTGGTACCAGTTCAACACGCACGCACCGTCTGCACCGCGCTCAACTGCGGTGAAAAAAAAACAACAACACATCTGTTAATTATAGACTATCACAGAGCATTGAAACAAATACGCGCAGTGTGTATGAAGTACATGTACTTTTTAAATGCCTTGACTTATTACATGCAGAATGTAGCTAATTTACCACTGATATTAATTTCATAAAAATCACTTAAAGAACATTGACGTAAGTGTTACTCAGCTGAAAAAAAATCTGCAAGCATCAAGGTGAAGCGAACCTATGATCACAAGTTCTTAAGGCAGACGTTCAACCGTTGCGATAAACGCTTTATCTTAATTTTAATAATATGCGACGTTGATATTGCATGGGACATCATTGTCTTCTCAACAGATCGACGTTCGTAAAACATTAAATTCAAACGAGAAAATACCAGTATGGTTCAATACCGATATATTGGTTGATGTCCGTCCGTATTAGCACGAGAATTAGAGGGGGCAAACTGCGCATGGGCGGTGTCCAGTAGGTGAATTACTACCGTCTGAATGAATCTAATACATAAGATATTTACACGTTAAATATGTATTATACAAATCGAAGACAATATTGCGATTGCAGTGGCTTATAATCACCAAGTCGAAGGGCGACGTCTTATGAACCCCGTGGAAATGTAGGTACTGTCTCCAACCGACCAATGAGAATGAATGGTCTTTATCGGCCCGATTTAGTGTCAAAATTCTTTGCTCATTGTATTTAAATTTTCTGCACGGATTTTCCTCATTTTCCAGTTATTAAACCTTTCCAGAGCTGCGTGCACTCACCTTTAAGAACAGCGGTGTCGGGCACTTCCGGAATGTGGTCAGCAGGAGTTCCATCTGGGTCTGAGTCAACGTCCGGTTCCATTTCTGCGCCCACGATGCCACTATGCTGTGTGCATCCCTCTGATCTAGTTCCGGGACCTGTATGTACCTATCCTCGTCAGGAAATAATTTCTATAAAAAACGGCAAACATGTATCACAAGTTTATAATGAAATATTTTGCGTTTGCTGAATTATTTTAAGGACTTCTTAGCGGTGTGTTTTTAAGTTGTAGATCTACACAGATTTTGATGTCGTTTGGTATTTAAAAAAAAGTAATATATTCCTCAAATACAAATCAAATACAAAATGTGGCCACCAGTGTTTTAAATAGTCAATGGACACGTAGATACATAACTCTTCTTTATTTTTTGTAAACTAGAAAAACTGGTTTTAAACAGATAGAAAAAATATACGGTAACCAATGTATATCTTAACACTTTATGGAGCAGTCATGAGTGAAAATTTTGATTTGTTATGGTCACGAGTGATTAAAATAATCAATAGTCTACCATATGTAATACATGTTCTTAACTTATGCCTTTCGCCCTATGTGGAGATAAACTGATGACTTTCGCGGGAATAATACAATTTGGACGTCAACATAATTTTTACTGTTTTAAACAGTAAATTCTCAGTTTTAAATCAATGTTATTTCCCTATAAGCCACATGACAGCATAAATAAATTACTAAATCAATAATAATAATGATAATAATAATAATAATAATAATAATAATAAATAACTGTTAATAGACAGGCTACTGACAACTGAATATTAATGTAGGTTCGTGTGTTGCTCTTTATCACTCATAACAAGGTTTAAAATGTACAGCCGGGAGTACTTATATGAATAAATATCCCCCTTACATAGTATTTTATCTTTATAATAGTACACCTGTTGCCTTTATAAAAGTTCCGCTACCTTGAGGGCCGGAAACGTCTCGTATTTCTCCTCCGGAAGTGATGACACGATAATCTTACAGTGAGGCGGCAGGGAGGCCGGAAGCCACATCAAATAGCGGCCATTGTGAGAGGTGTCCAGCTGGTCAAGCGAGTCCAAGATGACCACGAGTGGGCACTCTGCCGTGCCGTGCTTTAAGAGCAGATTCAACTGGACTTTTAGGAGCTCAACGGTCTGAAAAAGAGAAACTATTGTTAAGAATCCACATGACGATTTATCTTTGCACGAGGCAAAACAAGAAAGGAGTGTTTTAAAGAAAATAGTATGGTACTCGATATACATTTTTGTCGTGTTCTGAGAAAACTGGGCATAATGCATGTGCGTAAAGTGTCGTCCCAGATTAGCATGTGCAATCCGCACAGGCTAATCAGGGACGAAACTTTCCGCCTTAACTGGATTTTCGTGTAGAAGAGACTTCCTTTAAACGAAAAATACCATAAAAGCGGAAAGTGTCGCCCTTGATTAGCTTGTGCGGACTGCACAGGCTAATCTGGGACGACACTTTACGCACATGCATTATGCCCAGTTTTCTCAATACACGACTCATATGAGTCCCGCCCTGGGAAAACTGGGCTTAATGCATGTGCTAAAGTGTCGTCTCTTGGTAGCATGTGCAGTCCGCAGGGGCTAATCAGGGAAGACACTTTCCGCCTTATCTGAATTTGCGTGTGAAATAGACTTCCTTTATACGAAAATTTCCATAATACCGTACTGAATTCTATAATATCGTATTGCATAGGTTAACTGGCATTCTACAATATTTAAGACTGTACGACCAGATTTATAATGTAAGCATGACTATGACAAAGAAGACAAATTTTAAGAAAAACATTACTAGCAAAAAATAATAAGAACAAGAGCACCGCATAACGGGTGCCAACGCTCGGCTGCGGATGCATTTTGAATGAAGGAAAGCTTTTCAAAAAATTTTAAGGTCACAGTGACCTTGACCTTTGACATAGTGACCCAAATATATGTGTGGCATGTAGAACCCATCAAGGTGCAACAACATATGAAGTTTCAAAGTTGTAGGTGAAAGCACTTTGATGTTAGAGCCAATGTTCAAAACCTTGACATAATGTTAAGGATTTAGCTAGACGCGGACGACACGACACGACGACGGACACGACACGACGAGCTGGCTATGACAATACCTCGAGTTTTCTCCGAAAAACAGCCGAGCTGAAAATAAGAAAAGGGTGAGTTGCTATGATGAAATTATTGATGATGATGATGATGATGATGATGATGATGATATTGACGACGACGACGATGGTGATGATGATGATGATTATGATGATGATGATGATGCTGCTGCTGCTGCTGATGATGCTGATGATGATGATAATGATGATGATGATGATGATGATGATGATGATGATGATGATGGTGATGATGATAATGATGATGCTGCTGCTGCTGCTGCTGCTGCTGCTGCTGATGATGATGATGATGATGATGATAATGATGATGACGATGATGATGATGATGATAATGACACACATACCAGGCCGGTTCGTGGGCTTTGATTCCCCAGCATACTCAGTTGTTGCACCAGACTCTGAAGCAGAGGCAGTACGGAAGAATTCTCCACTGCTGTACCGAGAAACCTGCAGCCCAGAGAAATATGCGTCATGTGATGTGTTAACGTTTCAGGTACATAATAATAATGAAGCCTTGCTCTGTGATACTATGCTAAATGCATGTGCGTAAAGTGTAGGCTCAGATTAACCTGTGTGTGAGAAACTGGGCTTAATGCATGTGCGTAAAGTGTAGGACCAGATTAACCTGTGTGTGAGAAACTGGGCTTAATGCATGTGCGTAAAGTGTAGGACCAGATTAACCTGTGTGTGAGAAACTGGGCTTAATGCATGTGCGTAAAGTGTAGGCTCAGATTAACCTGTGTGTGTGAAACTGGGCTTAATGCATGTGCGTAAAGTGTAGGACCAGATTAACCTGTGTGTGAGAAACTGGGCTTAATGCATGTGCGTAAAGTGTAGGACCAGATTAACCTGTGTGTGAGAAACTGGGCTTAATGCATGTGCGTAAAGTGTAGGACCAGATTAACCTGTGTGTGAGAAACTGGGCTTAATGCATGTGCGTAAAGTGTAGGCTCAGATTAACCTGTGTGTGAGAAACTGGGCTTAATGCATGTGCGTAAAGTGTAGGCTCAGATTAACCTGTGTGTGAGAAACTAGGCTTAATGCATGTGCGTAAAGTGTAGGCTCAGATTAACCTGTGTGGACTGCTCAGGCTACTCAGGGACGACACTTTCCGCGTTCTCTGAAATTTTTCGTTTACATTAAAACTCTTACAAAAATCCGCTCCAAGCGGAAAGTGTCTTCGTTGATAAGCCTTTGAGGACTGCACAGGCTTATCTGGGAAGGCACTCTACGCACATGATTTAAGCCTCGTTTTTCCAGAACAAGCCGAAATATATGAATAATGCGTTTGCGTGTAAATGGTAGCAAAATGACGTTATTTCTTATGATAAAGAGGACATCACAATACACTGCTAACGGACTACACAAAATTGATAAATCGCGTTTATTTAGTTTCTGCGACCACAATTTATTCGTGGACTCATCATAGAAAAAATATTATTGAAGCCTCAGGCCAAAACTGGCCTACTAAACTTCGAAATACACAAACACGTAAACTAATGAACACTTTATCGGTTTTAATTTATAAAGGTCTTACAAAACTACGAAAAAAAGTATATTCGATAAATTTGTCTCTTTCGCAACTTATTTATGACATAAGTAAATTTACTAGTTCCAATACTGCTATATCGGTAGTTCATATAGGAAACCTTATTTTAAACAGTTTAAAAACAAATACTGCATTTTCCATCATCCATCGTCTCACTCGCGCGCGAGTGCATGCGTGCGTGCGTGCGTGCGTAAGTGTTTTTTTTTCCAATGAATCTTTACACCCACCAGTTCGAGGGCACTCAAGATTTGCTCAAATCGACATGGCATCAGTTACCTTAACACGAGCATGGGCGTCTTGGCCAGCAAGATCTTGCTCAATTGTTCCGACATCGCCAGGATGGAATTGCCCGAACCTCTAATTCCGTGCACCACGAGCGGGGCCTTTGTCGATTTGTCCATCAAGTAGGATATGATCCGCTGTAAGAGAAGAATGCACAGTGGCAACAAATGGGGCTCGTGCTGAGAATACAGGGCTTAATGCATGTGTCGTCCCATAATAGCCTGTGCAGTCCCAACAAACTAATTAAGGACAACACTTTCCGCCTACACTTTGATTCTCGTTTTAAAGAGACCCATTTTTAATGAAAAAATCAACAGCGGGAAATGCCGTCTGTGATTAGCCTGTACGGACTCCACAGGCTAAATTGAGAATAACATTTCCGCACATGCATTAAGCCATGTTTTCCCAGAGCGAGGCTCAAATCTTAAGTCATTTATAACTTTCACACGTTTTGTCTTAGCTTCATGTTTAACAGTAATAATCGAACATCCACATACTATTAACACAAATACTATATTTAAGTCCTAATACAGAAAATACCTTACACAAGTAACCACCAATTGATTACTCTCTACAACTACTTATTAAGATAAACATTTAGTTCGCCGTGGCGTTATGGATAAGGTGTCCGCCTAGAGATCGGGAGGTCACTGGATCGACCCCCACTGGGGGAGCGTTCTCTAGATCTTTCCCAAAGACACCAAGTACTAGTTATATACTCAGGAAACGGACTCGAGAGCGTTTCTTTAAGCCTGAAACTTTCGATGCAATAGAGCTAAAATAAATAGGTGTAAACTAAGATAAACACTGGTGCCAATTTATTTCTGATCACCACTCTGTCTTGGACAGTTGGAGGATCCTTGATTGAAAACCCGAACATACTCAAAGTGTAGTATACAGATTTGAATACGATAGAGCATTACACAATTAGGTGTAGCAAACTAGTAACAGAGAAATCGCTCATGATTCTCCAAATTGATAGCGTTGGAATGTTGAGCGCGTGTACATCCAGCATCTCGGTACGTCTATGGAACACCGCGCACAACCGAATGTGCTGCAAAATTCCTCGGTGAGTCGGACGTGCAGAAGCTTTCGATTCCGAATAGCTTACGTCACCCGGGAGATCATGTTGTCCGCGAAGTCCTTGCAGAGGCGCGCCAGGTACTTCCGGTGCTCTTAGCATGTATCCGGCTTGATACCTGCGGCGCAAACCGGATGTGCTTTAACATTTGAACATTAATATAAAACACAATCAATCGTGGCATTTAAATTGGTAAAGAAGTAATTGTCTTGACATTAGATTCATTGAATTGAAGGTGTACATGTTTAGTAGCGATATTTGTTTTCTCGTCCGCATATACAATCCAATAGTGGAAAACACTGTTACTGTTACTTTTATTAAAGGTGCGTATAAGCGTTTGATTGTCTGCAAATGGAAAAGAGCGTCCGTAGCTGATCCCGTACGCTTGTGAAAGCCAAACGCGGGGAATAAGGGGCTATTGTCGTCTAAAATCGTGCGTAATTGTAATTGAGTTTAACCCTTTCCTGCTCAAAAGCGGAGTGTAAAAGGGTTCAGCGAATGTATGGCCGACCAGTCTTTGGGCTCCCGACATACTTTCCCGGCCGACCCAGTGCACGTTGTAGTGGAAGATATGGTCGGAATGCATGCGCCGCTCCATTCGGTGCTCCTTGAGTTCCCGCAACCTCCGCCTTCTCCTGCGCACCCCGGCACTCTGCAATACATCTGAACGTTTATTGACGTGACAACACACACTGTTCGTGAGAACATGACTATATGTGAAAGAATGAACCATGTTACTGAACGAACCACGTGAAAACACACACTACGTGATCACGTGGATGTATGTGACAGAATGAACCAAGTGACAGAACGAACCACGTGACAACACACATTACATAAGCACGTGACTATACGTTAACAAAACACGTGACAGAACAAACCACGTTACAACACACATTACGTGAGGATGTGACTAAATGTGACAAAATTAATCACGTGATAGAACGAACCACGTGACTGCAAACACTAGGTTAGCACGTGACTATGCGTGACGAAATGAACCACATGACAACACACACCTCGTGAGCAAGTGACTATACGTGAACAAATTATAATACTGCCAACTTTTAAAGCATGTTTTTGGCCTCTCATTTTTCTGTTCCAAGCATGGTATAATTTTAAAGATCTATATGTCGTCTTGAAAAAAAAATGCAATAAAAAGGCATGACCTACGAATGCAGACACGATAAAAACATCGTTTTTACAAACCATTGCTCCACAAAAGCCCCATACAACAGAAAACACACACTTAACATAATATTTTAAGTTAGAATGCAATTGTGGTCATCAAAATTCTCCATACACATATATGATATAGGAAATAGCCACATATTACAGGTCTAAGATTTTTAAATGGCTTTTATGCAAGAAGAGACAAAAACTCTTGAGAAATTACACGATGTTTTAGTTGAACATAACCTATAAAACTTAAGCTTATAGCAAAACCATCAGGAGACTGTACTAAGGCTAAATTAATTATTGTGAATAGTGTAAAGTGGGACAAAATTGATAAACAAAACTATGCTGATCTTGTTGCTTCAAAGCTCAATAGTGGTGGATCGCGTATTAATCAACCGATAGAAAGGTCAGTTACTGATTTGTAATATTATGTGCCATGCAGCTCATGAAGTACAGGGAGAAAGGAAAAAACCAAGAAACACTAAACCCAAACTAGCAATTTGGAACAATGAAATATCTCAATCCTTAAAGAATCTCAGAATAATAAACAAACTATGGAAAGCGAATGGTAGTGAGAATGACTCGTGTGACCAGACATTCATTGAAAGAAAGAGCGCCAAGAAGGAATTTAGGCGACTATGTAGGGTTAGTGCCGCTAAGAAATTGAGCGATGAGAAACAAGAGATTATGAACTCTAGGTCATGTGACAAGAAACTATTTTATAAACTGATTAATAAACAGAGAGGATCCCTGAAACAAGTGGTCAAAGATCTATATGTAGGAGAAACACTCTACTCAGGAACAGATGGTATTCTCGAGGGGCTCAAAGCACACTTCGAGCATTTAGCACAACACTCAGACGACACCGATTTTGATAAAACCTATCAAAGTCAAGTTCAATGTGAGATATCCGCAATCACCAATATCGTCTCCAACTCACCTGTGATTCCTGTGACATTTGCTGAACTGACAAAAGCCCTGAAAACAATTCATAAAGGTAAAGCGGAGGATATTTTTGGTATTAACATAGAGCACAATGTATTTGGCCCGGACAGTTTAAGAACTAGTATTCTTGAAATCATCAACATTATCTTCAATAACCGAAAAATTCCTACCTGTTTGAAAAGAGGCATCCTAACCCCGGTCTTTAAAAAGAAATGCGTCCCATCCGAAGTAGGGAATTACAGAGGAATAACAGTACTACCTACTCTGTGTAAAATTTTAGAGACAATTTTAAGAAATAGAATTCAAGACTGTATTTTAAAAGTGCAAAACGCTTCACAACGAGGCTTCACGTCAGGGTCTTCCCCGTTAAATGCTGCTTTTATTCTGGAAGAGTACTATCGTGAGTGTACAGACCTAAAAACCTCTGCTCATGTGGTGTTCTTAGACGCCAAGTCAGCGTTCGACGTGGTCGACCACTCACAACTTCTACGCAGACTTGACCATGCAGGTATAAACGACGGTCATTGGCTCCTCTTCAAATCCTTGCATGAAAACTCATCCAGTGTTGTTAAGTATAGGTCCTAAATAAGTGGTCCCTTTGATATATCACAAGGAGTACGTCAGGGAGGGATCCTCTCTACGGACCTCTACAAGCTCTACGTCAATCCTTTACTGGATAGGTTAGCCGACACCGGACGAGGTGGGCGTATTGGCACCGTACTCGCTAATAGCTCGGCGTGTGCAGACGATATATGGTTAATGGGTAGAGACCACACAGATGTACAGTTAATGATAAATATGTCCCTATCATTTGCAAATGAAGAACGTTACCTTCTTCAACCCACAAAGACTGTGACCTTAAATATCAAACCTTCCAAAAGAACAACAATCCCTAAAAGTAAATGCTTCAAACTGGGTGAAATTAACCTTAATCATGTGGATACCTCCGTCCATTTAGGTATAACAAGAACGACGTCTGTCTGTGAAACAGCTGAAGTGAACGTAGTAGGGAACATCTCAAAGGCAAGACGTGCTCTGTACAGTCTTCTTGGAGCCGGGCTGCACGGTCACAATGGTCTGGACCACAAATCAATGCTGGGTTTTTATAAGTCATTTGTTCTTCCTGTGCTCACCTACGGTATAGAAATATTCACACCAAAGAGAACTATCCTCAAACAACTGGACCTATTCCAATGGAAAACTATTAAACAGATACTTTTAAACAGATCCCTGCGTGCTTATCCTTACAGGACTTTTACCAATTGAAGCAATATATCATTTGAAAATCTTAAACTTTTTCAACAATATATGTGGCCAAAATGAGTCTAGTATTGAACGCCAAATTGTGGTACGACAACTTTCTATGAAATCAGGAAAATCCTCATCATGGATAAACTGTGTGCTCCCTCTCCTTGTAAAATACGGCCTAGGAGATGTTGATGATTATCTGCAAAACCCTCTTACTAAATCCCAGTGGAGATTAAAGGTACATAAAACGGTAGTGAATTATTGGAAAAATATATCGATAGGATCGCCCGCACATATTCCTCTTTGAAATACATGAACATTCAATATTCACCTGGCAAATTTCATCCTTTGATACAAGTTGGATGCTCCTCAGCACTAGAGGTAACTCGACTCCCTACAAGATTCAGGCTTCTTACCCGCACTTACGTACTCCAAGTAAATAGATGCCGCTTCAACCAGTATGACATAAGCGCAGTGTGCCCGAACTGTAAAGTGGAAGATGAAACAGTCGAACACTTCCTGCTACACTGCTCTGCACTGGAACAGGTAAGAGCCCCAGTTATGTGCGAAATTTGGAATATACTGGAATCTATGGATCTCACCAAACAAGTTACCTCCCCTGCTCAACTAGCCCAAACCCTGATTGACTGGTCAATCATAGTCCCAAACCTTCATTCATATAGAGACAAAACGTGCATGTTAGAATTTCATATACGAAGACTATTCTTCCACTTACATACTACAAGATATAGGCTTTATAAAGAACTGTCTGGAAACTGAGGACTTCTTGGTTGCATGTCATGCGGTCTAGATACTTGTTCAGTGTTTGTAATTGCTGATGTGTGTATATCAGTCTAGAGACTTTACCCCTGGACCTGAGTACTTTCTACTTTCACACCTTCATGGCTGCTGATTAGGGATATCAGCCAGAGCTGACCACTGGGGTCCCTTTCACCACATGGAACATTAACAGAGCAATAAATCTCTGCCCCTGTTTCTTCAACACACAGAGATAAGGCATCAATATTACACATGAGTCCCTGGTCTTGGTATTTGTGTCTGTTTAGCAGTAAGACCGGAATTTACAAAGAATCAAAGTACTGAGATGTTGAGAATAAAAGGTAAGCATTTGTTTTTATTATTATTATTATTGTTTTTATTATTTTGTTTGTTTGTTTGTTTGTTTGTTTTATTTGTGCATACATGTCAAGCAATTTACAATTCAATGCAATCAAGGCAATAATAACGTATAGATTGCATTATTATCATATTCAGAAACATGCATTACATGAATGGTGCCATTTATCACAGATCCAAATAAGATTACGACATGATGTATACACAGGATAACCCGTAAAGCTTAGACATGTAAACATGAAAAAGCTTATTTCCAACGGGGTCCCTGGATTTAGTCGAACAGATCTTATACGTGACTATAAATATATTGTTTTTTCAGTTCTTAATATATAATCGACATGATCCTACACATGATTTCTTCTACGAATTAAGTGAATCTTTCAAAAGTTGACATGATAATACACCGACACGAATAAAAAACATAAAAATAATGAATTACATAAAATAAAACAAATCTAAAAGTAAAAATACATGTAATTCTCTTCTACCTTCATATCATTTAATAGATGTGTCTTAACAAGTTTCTTAAAAGTAAATTTCGATTCGATGGACTTTATATTATCGGGTAATGCATTCCAATCCGTAATACCATTGTAGTAAAATGAAGAACTAGTAAAGCCATCAACTTGAGGTACATAAAAATTAAATCGGGATCTATTCCCATACTGATGGACATCTGTACATTTGACAAAACTGTCTTTCATGTAGCTTGGACATTTATTGTAGAAAATCTTATGGATGTGGTTAAGCCGAAGTTGCTTGCATCTTTGTTCAACGTTCAATAAACCAAGTTCTTCAAAATGCGATACAACAAGTGATGCCCTACAATGGGAATTGTTAATAAAACGAACCATTTTATTTTGGACTATTTGTAACTTGTGCTTAAGCTGTTTCGTGAGTCCACAATACCACGAAGAGGATACATAATCTAAATGACATTGTATTAAAGAATTACATAAGCCTTTTCTAAGACTTTTATTTAAAAAATCACGTTGTCTATATAAAAATTTAAGTCTAGAGTTAACCTTCTTGACGATATTATTTACAATAGAAGTACCGGACAAATCAGCATCTAGAATAGAACCAAGATATTTTACATACGTCTGAGATTTTATAACATGATCATTACATTGTATATGAAAATTGTCCACCTTGGTGAGTTTACGTTTCGAACCAAAAAGAATACATTCTGTTTTGCCTAGATGGAGGGATAGCTTATTGTCAATTAACCATTTACTACAGGACTCGAGTTCTTTGCCTAAAACTTGACTGATGGTACTTGGATCTTTATGTGAATACAAAATAGCACTGTCATCAGCATAGAGTATTAATTTACAGTTGGATGATATACTTGTTTTCATATCATTAACGTAGGTCAAGAACAAAAGAGGACCCAGTATACGCCCTTGGGGAACACCACACACTACTGATTTGAAATCCGATTTAGCGGCATTAACATGTACAGACTGCGTCCTATCAGGTAGGTACGAGCGAAACCACTCCACAGACTCCACTCCCATCGCACGAAGCTTCCGACACAGAATGTCATGATCTACAGTGTCGAATGCCTTCTGTAGATCTAACATAATCATACCAGTAAACCAGCCATTAGAGGTTTGTCCACGTATATGATCAGACAGGTGAATAAGACAGGAGTCAGTGGAGTGATTCCCCCTGAATCCACTCTGATACTCATACAACAGACCGTTCTTCACTAAAAAGGATTCCAACTGGTTGTATACAGCTCTCTCTAATATTTTTGAAACAATGGACAAAATACTAACCGGTCTATAATTAGAAACCTCGGACCTATTGTCTTTCTTAAACAGTGGTTTTAACCTTAGCACTTTTTAAATCAGTGGGAACTACATTGTTAACAATAGAGCTATTTATCAAAAATGTAATATGAGTTTTGATATAAGGAGCAGAATCTTTAAAAAATCTGGCCGGGATTTCGTCTAACCCAGTACTTTTAGAACAATTCAATTTGCTTAACTCTTTGTAAACAAAATCTTCAGAAACTGTATGAAGTTTAAAAGAATTGTGAGCAGGATTTCTGTCTTTGTAAAACGATTTAAAAATGTTAGATGCTGTATTAAATAGATTTGGAGCAGTAGGAAGCTTATCAACTAGTACTGAAGCAACAGTTGTGAAAAAATAGTTAAAATGATTGGCTATTATTTTAGCTTCAAAACATAGGTTGCCCTCTACATTTAAAACAACATTGGGTGAGGATTTACTATTATTGCTATGACCTAACGATTTTAAGTGAGACCACAGACTTTTAGGATTGTGTTTGTTTTCTTCTAATTGATCACAAATATATTCTGCCTTTGCTTTCTTCACAGACCTTTGGACTTTATTTCTATATGAACAAAACTTTTGAAAAAAATCCTTATTATTAGTTTTTTTAAATTTGTACATAAAATAGTCCCTAATTTTAATTAGTTCTAAAATATCGGAATCCATCCATGGCTCTGTTCTCTGCTTTAAACGAACTTCTTTGGTTGGAGCTACACTATTCAAAACTGTCAAAAATTTGTCTTTGAAAAATAACCAAGATTCTTGTACGGTGTCAGCAGTAAACATAGAATTCCAATCACAAGTGTTCAGTTTGTTAATAAAATCTTCCACAGTATAGTTTTTCATACACCGAACAAGAACTGTGTTATGCTTACTTATTTTTTCTTTGCTAGTTTTTCTTGTACAATATACTGGGAAATGGTCACTAAGATTTATGGGTAAAGTACCATATTGTGAAACTTTATTACTTTGATTACACAAGATATGATCTAAAATTGATGAAGTTGTTTCAGTTATTCTAGTAGGATGAGCAATCATTTGTTGTAGGTTAAAAATGTCTAATAAAAGTGCATATTTTTTAAACAGTGAACACATTTTGTTTTTAAAACAAATATTTAAATCACCTAAAATAAACCATTCAAAATCAGATCGTAAATTCGATAAAATGTTTTCTAAATGTTCCGTAAAATCCTTTTGATTCGGAGGCCGGTAGCAAGAACAAATCAGAATAGGTTTAGTTTTTACAAGATGTATCTCAGCCCAAACCGCCTCAATAGTGTCACTGTGTAAATCAGTTCTTTCCGAAAATGCAATACTTTCATTTATAAATAAGCACACTCCTCCGCCATTACGATTTCTGTCTCTCCGGATGACATTAAAACCTGGTATACAAATTTCATTGCTTGTGATGGTATCGTCCAACCAAGTCTCGTTTGCAATCACATGTACTTTACATAAACTGGCAAATAGTCTAATTTCTGACATTTTTGATAAAAGAGATCTACAATTAAAATGGACAAAATGTAACCCTTTTTGTTTAAAAACATCAAAAGAATTAAAATCACTTGTTAATTTCGTTGAGTTAAAATCACTGGAAGAGTTTGATGACGATGAATGATGATTAAAACTATCACAGTCTTGTAGATCACAGGTTCCTGGATGTTCCTCCGTTGATTCCCTGAGTGATGTTTCTCCAGGAAGAAGATTAAAAGTACACTTGTTACAAGTAAAATTAAAAGATATGTTTTCACTGGATGCTTTGATAAAGACTGCGTCTGTGATGAAGCCTGTGCATCTTATATGTGTTTTGCTTTACACTGAGTGCAACTAACTGCTTTGCTCGAAGCAATTACACCGCCTGAGCAAACAGAACAAGGGAACTTTGGTTGTCTTTTTCTTTGAGAGGATGCTGTTCCTGTTGAGGGTCCGGGATTGGTCTCTATATCGCCACATTGTAACAGACACAATATAAATAGACTTTTGGGATTAGGTCTAAATTGTGTAGTCAAAGTTACGAAACGAACTTCTGGATCGTAGTGTTTACGATCAACGATGATTGTTTGACGTTTCGTGATTAGAATACCACTAATGGAAAGATGCTCAATAGTTTGTCGACGATCTATAATATAAGACGTTGGATCCAATTTCAAGTCAATATAATCGCTCTGTATTTGGCTACCGTTATTTAAAATGTGGATTAATACGATGAACTCTGTGATGACCGCGATCACTGAATTTAGAAATGCCATTCCGTCGGGTATCTATATTATGTGGATCAAATGCTATTTATATGCACTGTTTGGAAAATTTGCTGCTCCTTAACTAGAACTGGAATAGCTGCGAACTTGTTAAGCGATGATATCCCTTATACGCTTCCGTAGATTTAAAATTTGATAGTGGTCACCCGTGCATGTATTCCTCGTGTAGTTTAAATCAAAGTATATGCAGGCAACTGGACTGTATTACTGGTATATACATGAGTTAGTAAACAAGTTTATAGGTTTAAAACGTTTCTTTTTGATGAAAGTTAAAATTTCATACCGGTTTCATATTCCATATTAGTTTTTTCACAATATCCGATATTTTTGTGTCACAGAACCGATTGAAAAATGTATATAAAACCTAATTTTCACTACACGGGTAGTGCACGTCTATACGGTCCGATTCGCTCATATAAATCATATAAATATTATTATTATGAATTTATTATTATTTTTATTATTCCAACCCATCTAGCCCTAATTATGCCTTTAGAGGTATTGTGCAATTAAATTTGCAAAATGTTAAATAAATCATACAAATTGTATAATAAATGTCTTGTCATTTTTAGAGAAAATGTATTATCATTGTACTTAAACACATTTTATCAAGTTTGTTTAAGGTTCATGGGGGGGATAAAATTCATTAAAACTTCGCTTTTGTTTTTCTTCATTCAATGTGGTACAATATGGTCAAACTATATATCATTTTAAAGCTAAAGACGGATAGAATAACATAAACATATTTTTGACATTCAATATTTGTGTGCTTTATTCATATTTTGGTTTAAAACCAATACATTTTTACACTAATTTACAAAATCTCAATCTAAAGTTAGGAAGGATATGCACTACCTTAAGTTGAATAAATACAAAGCTATATACATATACAAGGTCAAGTTAGCAACATTTCACAGAAAATTATTGTCATAAGACAACAAATGAGTTTTTATTCAACTGCCTTTTTTTGATAAATTTCCTAAACAAAGTTCTAAAAATAACTAAAACGTAACTACTTTTTAAAAATCCAGGTATGGTGGATAATAAGAGTCACAATTCTATTTCAAAGGCTTAACAATTTTGTTATTTACCTCTCAACCAAATTGCAAATTTTAAACCATCTCAAATTGAAATAGATTGCAGACGACATATAAAATTGTAAAGGAATATAAAGAAATAAAGAAATTGGCAAACCGATTGATTTTATATTTCGATTCCTTCTACCCATTTTGAAAGCGTGGCCATCGCTGTGCTCCGTAGAAAAACGTGCAAAACAAATCGGTCGAAACCACGTGCAGTGGTGAGAAAACCGGGTATGTGTATACACATACCTGAGAAAACACATATCTTATTTTGACAGTTGGGTGGCAACTAGTAAAACAACTATTAACATTAATTAGCAAGAGATCGCACTAACTAACAGAAATGACCACGTAAAGATATCATCACTTACCCTATTTCAAATATTTTCCAGCTGAAAATTGTCCCCCACACGTCTTTTTTAGTTTATTTGTATTGTTTTTCTGGAGCCGAAGTGCATCTCACAGAATATCCATCCAACTTCCGTTGTTTTCACTTTCGTTATTAAAAACTCCGTTTAAAAGAATTATTTCTACTTTTATATTGTTAAAGCGATGTATTATTATGTATTATCATTAAAATAGTATACCGTGATGAATTGAACGGAGTTACGTATCGATCTTTCTGTCAGTCTGTAAGCGTACTATTTTATGCGCAATAATATAAGTAATGTGATTCGACAACGATTGTAAACATTGGTGAAATGCTTCTTACATAGTTATTCTTTTGAGTGCTTATGAGGTCTGATCGTGCAGTTTGCAAACATCAACGGAAAGAGTACAATCCAATGCATTTGTCATCGTCAACCGTTTGGAATGTCAATCAGGCGATGAGTGAGTTTTTAGCATGTTTCTTTCTATTTTATTAATTTAAAATGGCTGCCCCCATGGTGATGAAATGACATGTGTTCGAGTTTTGATATTTCTAGATATGTAAACTTTTTTTTACTATTTAAGCGTAACTTGCCCTCGTCAATGTCGATATTAATCACTAGTTATATAATTTTCCGCCGAAATACGTGGAATAAACATGATTCAGATTTTTGAAAATAATGTATATTTTATTGTTAAAATCGCGTTGTATTTTGATTGATTTTGTGGATGTTATGATACGTTGATATACAAAATTGGTAGCAGTTTGAAGGAAAAACATCCTTTAAAGCATATATGTATACATTTTCAATGTGGCACTCTTCCTTTAGTCAAATTTGAGTTCAATGCTAGGGGTCCCACATTTTTCAAATTGAAGCCTCTACATGAACCTTAAATTGTATGGATATCTAAAAGAAACATAGTTGCCATTGGGCGGGGCGTATTTTCTTCTCTGAAACCGCTGGGTAGATTCATACAATATTTTGAGACAAGAGTGACACTTTGTTTTTGTTTTTAACAAAAGCACATAGCCGCCAGGGGGTGCGGACTATTTTCCAATTTATGTACGCGGGTTGTCTGAAAAGAAATAAGAATATGTTTATTAAATGAGGTTAGCATGGCGTGATCTTTATATCTTTATGCTTCATTATATCTTGAACACTTACATGTAAATGTATTAGGCAGCAATTCATGCCTTTGTAATAACCTATGGATCACTTTGAACGACGCATTTTAGCGTTTCTCTTTTCCTTGCGAGGACTTTGTTTCATACAATACATAAGCGAATTCGGTTAATGTTTGATTTGCTTCATTCACTTTCAACTTTTCACAGTTGAATTAGGATTGCAAGTGACATTTATCAGAATTATTTTTTCAGTATGTTTACTTTAAATGATCAAACTAATTGTCAGCAAGGCAATACTTATCACAACAGTATTAATTCTCTATTGCTAAACAAACTCGATTACATGTAGTTTATTTATTGTATTGAAAATACCAAACTGTATAGATGGTAACATTTTACTTAACAATACTAAAGGATATGGTTTTTACTTCTAAATTCACAGGAAGAGGAAGAACTTCCGCCAGGCAAGAGGCAAAACTGGAGAAGGCTCAAACAGCAAAACGGAACATGTCAGGTGAAGCTTTTTTTCTTATTGGTGGAATTATTTTTTTATTTAGTTCAATCGACTATCATACGCTAACAAAGCAGATATATGAATCTATGTTAAGTTAATCTTTATAAGATATAGAAGTTAATCCATGGGTATATAAATCATGTGATTTAGTCTTAGATCCCCTTTCCTTTCCTTCTTGCAGTTCAACAACAGATGAGCCATGCAACATGGACCATGTTGGAGAAGAAATCATTTAAACTTCTGTTTTTCTATGTGAAGGCATCAGATTTTTTGTTGTGAATGTTTAGGGCTTAATCAGTTGAATAATTTATGTAAGACACATCGAAAAATCTTGTCTGATTTCATGTAACAATAGTAATTGTATAATTGTATGTATAATATATGTGCAGTCTACTCTCAATATTTCGGAGTTGTATTGGACAAGGTTTCACATAATTATCGAATTATTGGCATATCTGGTAATTCGGACACGTATTATTAGTTATCCCTAACATGATACAAGTAAAAAAATGTAAAATAATAGGTATTTTATTCAGATAAAACATCATAAATATCCATGGAACTCGAGATAACCGAGTTCGAGATATTAATAGTAGACTGATTGTATTATAATTTTATTGATTTCTTTGATTTACGGTGTCTGCCAATAACGTTTTTGGTATTATATGTGTATTTCTCATAACGTTTGTAAACATTAAATAGTTTTACATACATGTAATGTTTTGAAATTAATTGTAACAGTACATGTTGCTATTTCTCAAATAAAACATGTGTTTTGAATATACATGTAGATATGTTATTTTATAATGTTTCAGCGGACTGATATCATGTGTAAATGGAATATATGTTCAATGTAAAATTAATGTCCATTTTGATAGCAAACAGAATAAATCTATAGTCAGAAGCTTAAGCTAAGCCTCTGATTATAACCAAGTGTACAATCCGTGTCTCCTTAATGTCTCAATCCTGTGTTGTTGTTTTTTCTAATTTTAATGCATAAGTGAAATTTATTCTGCAAATAGCTCCGAGTTTGATCTGGAATATATCTGTTAGCAAAATACTTAACCAATCCCTATTACCAGGACACCTACTGTATATGACATTTGATTTTACCTAAAATATTGGGGGTTATTTTCCATGATATTGGTTCAATCTAGCTCAAACTTGCCCTGATATTTATGTCAGTAAAATTCGTTATAGGACAAAACAGATGATAACAGATAATTTTAAACTTTTCCTACCTTCGGCAAATAATGGTCTATGGGGGGAATTATTTTTTATGGATCTATCTACATGAAATTTTTTCCCCATAAGCAATTAAGAATATTCAAGCAAGTTTGAGCTATATACTTGCTTGTATATAATTATCATTGAACAAGAATCCCATTCTCAATGAAAAAAATAGACTGGCAAAATCACTGATTAGCAAACGAATATGATTAAGTACTAATTAAGAAGCAATTGTAAAATATATTATCATCTTGTAAGTTAAGCATTGCACAGTAACAAAATTTGCAAAGTATCTCTCTTCACATGCAACTGACCACAGCACATTTTGCAGTTAAGAATCCGGTGTGTAAAGCATTCAGCACAAAACTGTAGCAATACAGAACAATGCCTCATTTTCATATTATCTGATAACACTCTTTAGTTCTGAGTTTTAGAACTGATAAGCCACTGACCACCGTCAAGCTGTCAGAGATAATTGGTTTATGGGAGGACCTGACCACAAAATGGCTATTAACACATAGGTGAAAATTAACTACATCACGAGTGAAATTACTAGTCTACGCTTTCTGGGATGCATCTGAGGCTCAGGAAAAGTCCCTAAACTGCACAGCACATTTTGCAGTTAAGAATCCGGTGTGTAAAGCATTCAGCACAAAACTGTAGCAATACAGTAACAATGCCTCATTTTCATATTATCTGATAACACTCTTTAGTTCTGAGTTTTAGAACTGATAAGCCACTGACCACTGTCAAGCTGTCAGAGATAATTGGTTTATGGGAGGACCTGACCACAAAATGGCTATTAACACATAGGTGAAAATTAACTACATCACGAGTGAAATTACTACGCTTTCTGGGGTGCATCTGAGGCTCCGGCAAAGTCCCTAAACTGATATACGAACCCTGTGATGTACGTGTGAAAAAAATAACATGTGGTCAGATATGTCCCCAACGTCTGTAATAACCCGTGTGTATATATGTGTACTTTACGATATACCTGTGAAAACTGTGCAATGACTGTGATGTGTATATATATGTACCTTGTGATATACTTGTGAAAACCATGTAAATAGGAACTAGTGTGGTGAAGGTGTGATATTTATACATTGGACTTGTACTCCCAGCAACCACTGGGGTTCGCCATCTTATGCGGTGAAGACTACACAGATACATTAAGGTGGCAGGGGATATATCAGTGAAAGGGGGGTCCATGAAAATTACATATCTTTAGGGTAGGTGTTACCTATGGTCTTTAAAAATCAATTAGGTATTTATAAGATGTATTTCTTGTGTTAGGTTGTAGAAAGAATGTCTCAAAATTTTGGAAAAAAACATTACAACTAGCCACAGCTCCCTAGCAAGTCAATTTTGAATCTTCAAAAAGGAGGTTTTCACTTTTGTCGGAAGTCAATATTTCACGCTGCAGAAACAGAACAAAATTTTGAAGGTAAATTGTGAAAAATCTAAACGTATGGGAGACACTTTTCTAGGCAAATAAACAAAGCACAGGGATGAAATTAGTGAGTAATGTAGCCAAAACTAGGATTGCATTCTGTTTGAATGTTCTGTGCATGCCATGAAATGGGTCAAATTTCTCAATTTTTCATTAAAAATGAGGTGGGTGGGGGGAAAGATCAAGGGCCATAGTTTCACAAGTGAAGAAGCCAGCCTTGTCTTTGGTTGTATTTTCAATGTATATTGCCTATGCTATGACACTGACACAAAAAGGCTTTCTTGTGTCACTTTCTGTTTTGATGCAATGGATTTGACTGTTTGCGGCCTTTCGAAACTCGAAATTTGGTCAAAAATATATCCCCTGCCCCCTTAATAGCAAAACGCAAAATTTTAAAATTGTGTATATCATACGAAAATTGGTACATGTATTCCACAAATGTGTTGCGGTAACAAATCGAACATAATTTTGCATATATCTTTTAACCGCTATGGTTGAGATTATGGAAAACAAAGGGAGGTAATAATGTAAAAACCATTGCTAATTTTAGGAAAATTTCACGTGTGCTGGTTTCGCACTGGAAAACAATGTTTAAACTCATATTTGTGTAATAGCATCTACATTTGCACATTTTCTGAGCTTGAATACTTAAATAAGCAAGATAAGTCTGCAGTTTTGTAGAAAAAGTTGGTAAAAATAGGAAAAGTATGCAAAATAGTGGTTTGTAACATGCCGCAAACATAAATTCTTTTTTTCTTCTTATTTGAAGTCATTATGGCAACATATTTCTTCATGTGACACCTAACCGATGAAGAAAGACTAAGATTGAAGCATTTATTTGATAAAAAATACGAAATAATAAGTGAATGCCACATCTGGAAGGGGGCGTACACTCCAAGCGTCTATGGTGTTCTGCGGTGTAGTTTCCGCGGCAAAAGGCTAAGGCTTAAAGCTCACCATGCACTATATTATCTTGAAAATAAACATGCCATGTCATCAAAAATGCATGTGTCACATTTATGCCACAGTAAACTTTGTGTCAACATCAAGTACTTAAGTTATGGGCCTCAAAGCATTAACAAAAGGAAAATATGTGCTCATTCATAAAGGTTCCTTATGCACTTGAAAATGTTTCCAAGCTGTGTCTTGTTTACAATGATGTTCTCATAGTCAGATATATTTGCCCACTGTTTCCAATTGTAGCACTTTGATTTTCAGACTGTGGTACTGTTTGATGTGGTCGCAGTTTAATAGGGAGAACGAGTGGACCCCGAGAACGATTACACGCATTCAAGACATCGTAAGCCACAGAATCACCCAATCGCACGACACTTTCCAGGTCAGGGTCTGAATTCAACAGAATAGAATCTTGAACTTGTTTCTCTACACAGGGCACATGCCTGCAGAAACTTTATAGTTTGGAAATACTCCTTTTTTGAAAAGTACACCTTTGTTTTTCCTAGCGTGATTGTTTTTATAACTGTGCTGTGATTTCTTATGGAGTGATCTAATTTTGAATGGTATTTTAATGAATGAATATCAATATTTGGTGCATGTATTGTTACGCTCCGTTAGTGCGCTCCTTATCATTGGTGGTTAATGTTTAACTCAAAGTCCGATTCAACTTCAAACAACTTTTATTCAGTTTCCACGAATAACTCAACAAAATGTTATATTTCCAACAACAAAATGACCTGCAACCTTTATTAATGTTTTACAATACTTTCAATCTTGCGACGGTAAACTGCGCGTCAAAATAGATATTTTTGACAATGGACATTACACTCGTAAACGGGACTTCGTCGAATTTAAGGAACAATGACACTTGCCAACGATCATAACCAAAATAGATTGAATACTTTAAATAATGCTCAAGTTTAATGAAATATGTTAAATGTTTGCTATATTATCTGCTTACAAAGGTATTACTGTTATTATAAGTTACTTAAATTACTCACGAAAAGAAAAAGTTCTTTTTTAGAAAAAAATTGGCGTGGATGTTGCCTGCCTTAAGGTTTTGACTAGAATGAATCTTGTGACCAAAATTTGGTCACTTTATATAGCCGCGGCGTTCCGCTTGTGACCAGAAATTGGTCACTGTGACCAGAAGTTGGTCACTGTGACCAAATATTGGTCACAGTGTGACCATAAACGGGTCACAATAACTGCCGTGACCAATTATGGAACGCTCGCACGCTTAACACTTATAAATAATAAAATAGACTTTAAATGACAAAACAATTTAAAACAGACTATATGAACTAAATAATGACCTTACGTCTGCTAAAAATAGTGCAGCTTTCTTACCTAAAGCTTAAATATAGCGCCGGTGAGATTTATGTTTACACCGCTGTGTGTTGCTATGCAAAAATTACCCACAAGTCGACATTCCAAGATGGCGGACAGTGGAAAAATCACATGCCGAATTCTACTGAACATTACAAATAACAATACAAATAATGAAGATATTCGTATAACATGCATGGATAAGCAAAATATGTGTACTCAACTTTCACGGAGAGTTATTTTAAGCTATAAACATTCAGTGTTAAACATAGATAATTGAAGTAAAAGTGTGTTTACGAGCAGACCGTTTTCAAGTCAACTTTACAAGAAAGAACAGTGGCAGGATTCTTGGTAAAAAATGGTAAATTACAAACATGGTTTGATTTATATGTTAGTGGGTCTGTGTATTATCAGATTCATGTGCATATTCTACTTATTATGTTTGTAAAAACACCAGACCAACCGAATGTCAATGTACACACAAGTATTTAAAAGGTAAACATTTTTGTACTTAAAAACCAGCTCACTACATTACCCCCCACAAATTTTGGCTAAACTCCCGTAGCCAACATGTCACTTTAATTAAATTCCACTAAAATGTCAGTTTCCTGAATATCCATGTATAACTGTCAATAACGAGCTTCCGTAGAATTAATGTTATAAGATAACCGTTCAAATTTAAAGAAGGCATCCTAATTAATTTAATACTAGAAAATTCAACAACGCGCACTGTTTTAATAATTTTCTTGCATTAATAGCACTGCCATTCTGTTAAATACACACAATATTTTAGTGAACAAAAATATTAGTCAACTGATAGTGGGATGTTCACTTGAAGTCAAGTATTTGTCATCAATGCGCTCCCATAGACTGTTTTAATTGTTTAATATGTTCTGTACACCATGACATTTAAATCTGTTCAGTGCGACTGTGTAGTTGCAACTCCCTGTAAGGTTCCCTAGAACATCTAAAACGAAAGGTCCTTTTCACTGGATCGCCTACTGGTTGCCCTAGAGGTTCCACGTTCTCTGACGCTGATCTCTCATACAGCAGTAATGGATGGTCTGGTGGTTCCGTCATAACAACATCATCTATAGCCTCATTCGCCCTCCTCGCCGCAACTTCCAATGTATCACGTACCGATGACTTTACCGCGTCGTTATGATTGCCGCTTGTCTCGCCCGTAACACTTTGTTTGCATTCGTAATCTCGCCCAATATGCGAACAGGCTTTCGTTCCCCTCAAGGGTCGACCGCTACAACACAACCCAGATGTGTGTCTCATCTTTGTAGCTTCCGTCATCTTCACTCGTCGCTGTGTATCCCTCGACTCGATCGCAGTGCATCCAGCACTCTGCTCACTACTGTCCTTGTTCAAAATGCAAGCTTCATCAGAAACTGTGTTTTGTCCACATGGTTTAGCTGCCTTTTCTATTACATTTACTCTTTTGGCTGATCCACACTTCATGCCTGGTATCTCAATGCCATTCAACACCATAACGTTCCGGCTAAACAAAATGTCCACTGACTCATCACCTAGTACATCATAACCAATCAACGCGTCATCCTTAATATCTGCCACAACCGCCTCACGCTCCAACGTGATTGGTCCTATCCTGAGTTTAAACCAGCCCGTACCTAACTCCGTTATAGGTAACCCATTGGCTCCCATTAAACTCACAGACCTATTTAAGGCTGGTTTCTCCTGCATGCTCATCTTGTTATAAATATTCTGGGATACCACGGATATTGTCGCCCCTGTGTCCACAGTAAACGCAACTGGTATGTCCCCGACATACCCCTCGACATAAAGCCCCTGGCTACGCCGATTTACATAGGACACCCCTTTGGCGAAATGTACTTCTCGGTATTCATCAGTGATTCGCGCTTTAGGTGGATTTTGATATTCTGCTGATAATGATTCAGTGTTCGTATGGCCTTCAGATTTATTTTCTAATTGGACCACTCTTTGGCCGCAAGAGTCGGTCCTTGCACATTTAAATGGTGATCTGATGCGACAATGAGGTTTTCTGAGCAGCCATCTGGTGTACCTGGACATTCCCTTGCATAATGCCCCTGCTTATGGCGTCGGAAACATTCTACGTTTCGTCTTCCGTTACCCGACCATCTACTGGACCTTTTCTGTCGCTCTAACTTTTCAATTCTGCTCAGCAGCTCCTTGATATCATTGTTATTTGTTTCATCGGTTTCAGCTTCCATCTGCTTTCTCGCCCCCTCACTCGATCCTTTAGGTGTCCATGTCACATTAGTCCTTTTCGCTGCTGCACCCACTCCTTCAGCATCTCGAGACGACCGGAAGTCGCGATCACCTGAATAACTTGGAGTTACCCTCCGAGCATTGTGCTTGTCCCTCCGTTCACCCCTACCGGACTTCCGTATCTGGATGTAATTTACGGCGTAATAGACCGCCTCGTCAATGTTCCTTGGGTCCTTATTGAACTCAATTTCAAATTTAAGCTCATCATCACTAAGGCCGTCGAGAAACCTTCTAACTAAGTCTTCGTCCCTGGTGCGCCGGTCTCTGTAACTGTGCGCCTTGTCATAGAGACGCTTGAGCTCAGCCACATACTCCTCTAAACTTTCACCATGTCGCTGGGACCTTCTGCTGAACTTAGCAGCGAACGCACCTGGTGTCTCAATCACCCTGAAACGGCTATTTATTTCAGCAATTAGCTCGTGGTAATTGTTGATGATACGCGGCGACAGCTGCGTGAACACAAACTGGGCTGCAGCACCTTCTAATCTAGGAAGCAGTTGGTTCAGCCTCTCGTCTTCGCTCCAGTGGAACCTGCTCGCAACAATTTCGAATTGTGCAATCCAGGTAGCCCACTCTTCCTTTCCGGAGTATGCCGGCAGTTTTACTGGAAGCGGTTTAGCGACAAGTGGAGTAGCGAACCTAACCCCGTATGGTTCCATGTTGTTCGCATACCTCACTTCCGGACCGTAACGCGCACTGTCCCTTGTTTGACCGGCTTGTCTGCGATCGTAGTTAAGTATAACCTCGTCCAGTTCACGCCGTTCACCGTCGTATCGATGGACATATGAACCCCTTTCTTCTGCACCGGTACCATCCTGGTACCTAGGCACACTGCAACGCCCGTGGGAGGTTATATTTTCGTACACCTGCCGACTCCCGTCTCTGTATTCTCTCCCTTGCAGAGGCCCTGCTACTCCGTTCCGCGTATAAGTAGCCGACCCCGACTCAACAGCACTTGCCCCAGTGCTCTTGTCCTTGTTATTGTTTGTGTCCATGCACATAGCGGTACTACTTGTTTGGCGATCTTGTTTCAAATTGTTCAACTCCCGAACAACATCTTTGAGCACAGTTGCGATACTCGCCAACTGCGTTTGGATCACCGAACCCTCGGTCGATTGGCCAACGTCGGCGGTACTGTCCACGTCGTCGTCCCGCTCCCTTTCGTGGCTTGCCTGTACGTCGCTGTCTTCCTCCTCATTTTCAGTCCGTCGTTGAAAACTTATTTCGCTATCGACTAGATTTGGGGAAAGCATGTTTAGTAATGTTTATTACTTTTCTCGCTTAATATAATTTTCAGTTAATGTGTGTTTGGAAATACATTCTATTTTATTTATTTAATGTGTATGTCAACTCTAGTGTAGTTTATTATTTATTTATTTTCTATTAGATGTGCTAAATATCTCGTTTATAAATAATTCGATTTGGTAGCGTAAATATCAAGCGTTAATTTGTTGCGGTTTTATTTTACATTAACACCAACTGTTTATTCTGCGTTTCGTTCATTTCACTGGATCAGCATATAATAATTATAACAACTGATCCCACCGCTACGTCACCATAAATTATGTTACGCTCCGTTAGTGCGCTCCTTATCATTGGTGGTTAATGTTTAACTCAAAGTCCGATTCAACTTCAAACAACTTTTATTCAGTTTCCACGAATAACTCAACAAAATGTTATATTTCCAACAACAAAATGACCTGCAACCTTTATTAATGTTTTACAATACTTTCAATCTTGCGACGGTAAACTGCGCGTCAAAATAGATATTTTTGACAATGGACATTACACTCGTAAACGGGACTTCGTCGAATTTAAGGAACAATGACACTTGCCAACGATCATAACCAAAATAGATTGAATACTTTAAATAATGCTCAAGTTTAATGAAATATGTTAAATGTTTGCTATATTATCTGCTTACAAAGGTATTACTGTTATTATAAGTTACTTAAATTACTCACGAAAAGAAAAAGTACTTTTTAAGAAAAAAATTGGCGTGGATGTTGCCTGCCTTAAGGTTTTGACTAGAATGAATCTTGTGACCAAAATTTGGTCACTTTATATAGGCTATATAATATAGCCGCGGCGTTCCGCTTGTGACCAGAAATTGGTCACTGTGACCAGAAGTTGGTCACTGTGACCAAATATTGGTCACAGTGTGACCATAAACGGGTCACAATAACTGCCGTGACCAATTATGGAACGCTCGCACGCTTAACACTTATAAATAATAAAATAGACTTTAAATGACAAAACAATTTAAAACAGACTATATGAACTAAATAATGACCTTACGTCTGCTAAAAATAGTGCAGCTTTCTTACCTAAAGCTTAAATATAGCGCCGGTGAGATTTATGTTTACACCGCTGTGTGTTGCTATGCAAAAATTACCCACAAGTCGACATTCCAAGATGGCGGACAGTGGAAAAATCACATGCCGAATTCTACTGAACATTACAAATAACAATACATATAATGAAGATATTCGTATAACATGCATGGATTAGCAAAATATGTGTACTCAACTTTCACGGAGAGTTATTTTAAGCTATAAACATTCAGTGTTAAACATAGATAATTGAAGTAAAAGTGTGTTTACGAGCAGACCGTTTTCAAGTCAACTTTACAAGAAAGAACAGTGGCAGGATTCTTGGTAAAAAATGGTAAATTACAAACATGGTTTGATTTATATGTTAGTGGGTCTGTGTATTATCAGATTCATGTGCATATTCTACTTATTATGTTTGTAAAAACACCAGACCAACCGAATGTCAATGTACTGTTGTGCCGGTGCCCAGCCTATAAAACGCGCACATACCTCGTGACTGGGAACCAGCGACAAATCGGTATAGTGCATGCTGGGCAGCACGAGTTTGTACGGTCTCTTGTGCACGGGACGTTGAGGTGAGTAGATGTGTTTATGTGCCTATGTCCCTATGTGAGTATTGTGTGTGAAATAGTGAGCCTGCGTATAGTTTATATTGTATTATATGGTATTGTATTGTATATGTGTGTCGGTAACTGTGAGCCTGTAATTGTGAACCTGTGCGTGTAACCCTGAGTACGTAAGTAGTTCCAGGGGGTTTAGCCTGTTTATGTAAGCCAGTGTCTAGCTGTGAGCCTGTGTGTATTGTATTATATTGTATTTTATGTGCGTTCAACACGTATTTACCTGGAAGGCCATTCCCAGAAGATATAAGTGAGTCTGTGACTGTGTATGTAAGCCGGTGGCTGTGTGTTTAAGTACGTGTTTGCCTGGAAGTGTATTCCCAGAAGTACATGTATAGTGCCATTTCGTGACGTGGACGAGCCGACAAGTGTACCCGACGAGCCGACGAGTGCACCCGACGAGCCGACGAGTGTACCCGACGAGCCGACGCGTGAAGCCGACAAGTTCCCTCGAAGACGACGAGGACGATTGGTGCCGTCCAGACGTGGATTCCAGTCGATGCCCATGTGAGTAGTCTAGTATATTATCTTTGCTAGCGGTTGTGATAATTGCATTAAAACCCACGAATAGCTAACCGGGTGAAAACACTACAATGGTAGTACGGATGGGGTTTGTGTAATTGTGTTTTAACGGTTAGGCTAGTTCTATATTTAACTTTGTTGCAAATAAATCGGCATCGTGAAATTAAGTTTGGACCGTCAAATCGAATTTAAAGTTCTGCGTTCGTTTTAAAACGTTATTTCTATAATTTAACTGTTGCACGCATCTTTCGTCTATTTTTAGTCGTGTGTAAAAACAGACGGCATCATAGTTTTTTTTCATTGTTCACATTCGCCGGCCGTGTTATCAGTTGATGAAATATTTGTTAAAAAACGTGATTGTCCAATGCTGTTTGTAACAGGTTCATTGCTTGTGTAATCAACGGACGGCCACGTGTTTTTTATTGGCAATTTTCCCGTTATTAGTTGGCGCGAATTCTGTGCGCAGCAGTTCATAATAAACGTGTTTGGTTGACTGCTTTGTATCAGTAAAGTCCGAGGAAATAGAAGTTTACGGGCACGAGTTTTGTCTATATATAATTCTTTTTAGAGCAGTGTTATTGCGAATGTAAACTGGGTCCCGGGAAATTGGTGCTTAACGTAAAGTTAAAGCGACGTGTTTTTTTATTTGCAGTTTTTGATTAACTATGTATAGGAACAACAGCGGTAGCGATTTTATTTATCGTTTATTAGTGAGCAATTTTATGTTAATTGTCGTCCAGTTCTACGCTGATTGGAATTTTATTTTTCCGAAGTATTTTTTTTTATTTTAAATAAATAAATTGGCAATGATGAGTTGCGTGGGCAGCAAGAGTCGCTCACCGGGGCCACAATTAATACGAGTAAATTTTGACCCTCCCAATGTATTGACATCTATTCCGGGGGTGGGGCCAAAATTGGCTAAGGTCATTGTGCAGTTTAGGGAGATTACGGGGAACCTGTCCCCAGACTCGTTGGGAGTGATTATTCGGCGGCCTCTGGATCGAGAGGATATGCGGTTGTTGGACTTCCGTCCTAACCCAATGTTGTTGGCTGAGGCCTTTGGGGAAGAGGATGAAACCCATGATGAGGGGATGGGGCGGTTGTTATTAGGTGGATCAGTTGACTCACACGAAAGGTGGGGGGTAGGTATGCCTGTCCAAAAGGAGGGGCCCTATGCTCAGGATCGGGTAAAGGCCGAGCTTGCTTCCCAGATATCCGACTTGGAGGCGGATATCACGGCTTGCTGGGAAGAGCTTCAGGTTAGAATGAGGGAACCATTGCCCCTTTTTACAAAACCCCAGGTACCGATAAACCAGCCTATCATATACAATCAGCCTGCTACGTTGGCGTCTATTAACCAACATAGCATGTACAATCAGCCTGCTAACCTGGCGCCCGTTAACCAACTTAGCATACCAAATCAGTCTGCTATGTTGGTACCCATCAACCAACTGGTAATACCTAATCAGCCGGCTACGCAGACGCTCATCAACCCGCCTGTAATACCGAGCCTTCCTGTTGCACTCCTGCATGCAACTACACAAAATCCTGCTACTCCGAGTAATCAGGATGTGATTACCCCGATACCTAAAAACTTGCAGTTTGACGGTCGTAGCAATTGGCCAGTATTCCGGGGCAAGTTTGAGCGCTATGCCAAATTGCACAAATGGTCAGATGATGAGCGCGCCGATGGGTTGGTTTGGTGTTTGGTGGGAAAAGCGTCAGCTTTCTATGCAGTAATAACTGAAGGCAGGGAAACTGTCCCTTATAAGGAGTTACTGCATCGTCTGGAAGAGCGTTTCGACGCCAAAGAGCTCCCTGCTACTGCGCAAGGGCGTTTCCAGGCGATTTCTCAGGGGGTAGGAGAATCATTGGATGAGTGGTCAGATCGCGTACTCACGCTAGCCACTAAGGCATTCCGAGATCTGCCCCAAACATACGCCACCGAGCAGGCAGTGGCAAAGTTTTGCTATGGGCTACATGACAAAGAAGCACGCCTGCAGGTGAGCATGCAGCAACCAAAGTCGATAGGAGAGGCAATTGAAAAAATTAGAATGTTCCATCACATTCAATTTGCATGTGCCCCTACCCAGGAGACTGAGCAAGAAGAGTCAAGGTGGGTTCACGAGGTGAAGAAAGCACCCACTGCGGATGAGGTCAGTGTGTCGGCGGTCGATAAATTGACCCAGGTGGTCGAGAAGTTGCTGGATGCTGTGGGGAGATTGTCAAACTCTTTTGGAAGTTCGGCCGTTGATCCCGTTGTCCGACAACCGGGTAAGCCGTTTCGAAATAAAAAAGGCTATGCCGAATACCCTGTGGAGTGCCCCTACCCAGGGAAGGTCCGGAACCGGTGGTACGACGACCAACGCCAGGTTATGTATCCTGCGGGTGCGGGTGGCGGAGGTTTACGTGGGCATCGGAACCAAAATTCAAAAGTCCGCCCTGAGGGATCCAAGCGAGGAAGATATGGGTCTAATTGGGCCGAATATCCTGGTATGGCGCGGCGGGGCATATCTTGCTTTAAGTGTGGTGGATTGGGACATTTCCAGCGGAATTGTCTTGAAAATACCATGTCCTTGGCCAACCATGAGGAGAAAGCGCCCGTAGTGGTAGCGGATGAGCAGTCGGGTCAACCGGAAGTGGTTCATGAAAACCAGCCAGGTTCGGTGTCCCAGTTCTGCATGAAGGTGCAGGTGGGAGATATCGTGGTTGACGCAGTGGTTGATTCGGCAGCAGAGGTCAGTATTATCTCTGATCGGATGTATGAGGCCATGAAGCAGCCACCTCCCAAGCTGGGTGATGTCAAGTTGTTGATGACAGGAAGGGACTACTCCATGCCGAGTTTTGTCGTAGGCCCAGTTGAGTTAAAGATTGGCAACTGCTGGTATCGGGAGCATTTGCATGTAGCTCCGACAGATGTCGATATGCTTCTTGGGTTCGACATTTTGGTAAATCCAGGCAGAGCCATCATTAATATGGCAGAGGCCACCATTATTTTTGATGGACAGGTTTTGAACCTTGAGAGGGGAGTCCCACAGCATGCCAAGGACGTGCACGATGCAGTTCCCTTGGTGCAGCCAACTGTGCCAGATGTCGTCCGTGATCCAGGGATGGTCATTGGCAATATCACTGAAGGAGACCATGGGGATCCTGTGTGCGTGGATGCATTTCGCGTACAACGGGTGTACGGGGAGTCTGCGGAAGCAGCCAGCCGAGAGGCGGCAGAAGTTGCCCAGGGAGGGGAAATTGGCCAGGCAGCGCGAGAGATGGCCAGGTCGGCCACTGAAGATGGGGCCAAACCGACCGCCAGACATGTGGATCCGGCTGATGTCGCTGCGGCGGACCGCCGGAAGTGTGCGACCGGATACGGAGTCGCCGCGGGTGACCACCGAGGGGGTGGCGCATCCGGATACCGAGTTGCCCCGGACAAAAGAAGGGAGGATGAATTTCGAAGGCCTGTTAGGCGTGGCTTAAGAGGGTGGCGACCCTCTAGTTCTCGCCGCTGGGAGCGGTCCCAGCGTTGGAAATTAGGTTGGCGACCACCAGAGCGTCTAACTTCCAAAATCTGTTCCGCCTAACATTGTAAATGGCGAGGTTAATTGTTAGTAAAACTAGGAAAACAATTAAAAATACAATATTCCCCCAATTTAAACAATTACAGTAACGTTGCAGTCACATAATACCAAACAGCGGTATGGTCACCTATTTTTGTGATCCTCTTTACTACTCTGATGTTTAGTTACTGGAAACTCTATCCTATTCGCGGTGTTGTTAATGTATTACGTTGTACGCAGAATAACAAAAGTATAGTTCTCTTAAACATTTTGATTATAATAAATTTGCTTGTGTTAAGACATATTCAATGTTTTTTGGAAATATTGCATTTTTACAATTTAAAGTCAACACTATGATTGGTGGTAGTAGTATTTGTTATAAAAGTAGATTTGAAATAGGATTGTTGTATCAAAATGTTTTTTATAGTAAGGGTATACTCTAGTAGTAACACTAAAAGCAGCAGCAGCAGAAGTAGCAGTAGCAGTAGTAGTAGTAGTAGTAGTAGTAATAGTAGTAGTAGTAGTAGTAGTAGTATTAGCAGTAGCAGTAGCAGTAGTAGTAGTAGTAGTAGTAGTAGTAGTAGTAGTAGTTGTAGTAGAAGTAGTAGTAGTAGTAGTAAAAGTTGTTGCTGTAGTAGTAGTTACTTTAGTTGTAGTTATAGTAAAAGCATAGTTCATATGAAACTAAGTTCTAGAGTAATGTTGAAAATTTTAATGGATGAATGAAGACAAAGTTCATTAAATAAATTCATTTATAAATGATTGATGATTGTTTCCTGGGAGATATATTTTATATCATAATAGTATGCCCAAATACTTAATAAGAACTCCACATATACTACCACCATACAATAAATGAATATTACCTAAAGTACGCGGAGTATAAAAGTAATAGTTCTCTTAAACATTTTGATTAATTTGATTAGATTGTTTTGAATATATATATATGTCCTATTGTCTCAGTTTAGGCCCAGTCTTTTATTGCAATATTGTTGGAACTATAAACTTGAAATTAATCTGAGCAGTGCTCTGCGAAATGAGGGTTTAATGAATAGGCATAAAGTGTCGTCCCAAATTATCTTGTGCCGTCCGCGCTTTACTTCCTGTAATGTTTGTATTACCGTGCTAAGTAGTGCTTTGCACAATCACGGATGTGTTTGATTATTTCCCGTGAAGTCTGGTTTCCCTTATGGTCGGATGTGACATTGTCGGACGACCACTGTCACACTCCATACTGTTTGTGGCCGGAAGTGGTATTTCCCGGAATTGTTCTTTTAAACAATATTTGCAGGTCTTTTGAATTTTTTACGTGACCATGCTTGACGGCAACTGTCATGATGCATCAATTTCATTTTTTGTTAATGGCCGGAGGTGTTTCCAGGTGCATGTACACTTTATTTTGTTTTTATTTTTGTTAAGTACATTATTTCTCAGTGGGATCTCCACATTCTAATACATAAGGGAATGTACTTGTTGGACAAAAGCCAACAATAATGTTTTTTCTTGATTAAGTAATTGTCAGACGATAGCCGACAAGAATGTTCTTTTTTATTTTACTAATTTGATGGAATTTTAAATATGCAAGAAACATATTGGTCACTAACCGCTAGAATGCAGCGGTCTGTATGTACCCCGCTTGGCAAAGGCACTCCTGTGCCTGCGGGAAGGGGGAAATCATAGTCCCCTTTGAGTCTCTGTCTTTTCTGCCTTGGGTGCGACTGTACGATTACCATGATGGCGGCGTCCCAAGAGGAGAAAAGTGGGAGGAGTGTAGTGGGTACAATAGTTTTTGTTTTATTTTAGTTGTATTTCCCTCCAGATAATGTCAATAAAATGAATTTGTAACATTAAAAGCAATTAAAGGTATTATACTTGGACAAAAATAAGATTATTTTTATTCTTATACTTTTAACCTTTTGCGACTTAGATATGTATTTAACGCATTTGTAGTCCCTTTGTTAAAATTCTTGTGATTGTATAATATAACCAAGATGATTTTTATTGTAGATTATGCATTTCCATGTGGGGGTGAGGGCCTTCTCATGTGTGCTGCAAAGCGGATGTATTTGTCGCATTTATGTTATTTGTTAAAATTTGTGAAAATAGGTTGTAAGGTGGGTGCTCCTGTCCATTCATTGTGTAGACAAGAAAAGGACAGGAGTTACAGGACCTTGTTTTGAAATGTAGGCGAATTTTTTGGCAGATTTGTTTTTACACAATTTTAGGCTTATATGCATCATTAAATTAAAAGCAGTCACAGTGACTATTGATTTCATTTAATTATGGCTTTATGGTTAAAGCGTATAGTTTCATAGTTGTGCAAATTAGCAATTCACTGAAACCTTTTTTCGTTTATCATGTCTTTGCATTTTGTAAGCAAGCCTATTTGCACTAAGGCATAACCAATTGTGGGTTACTGTGGGTTATTATTCTAAGATTATTAAAAGGAAGTATCTGACATTTAATGGAGATGAATTAATTTTAGTTGTGGTATATTGCAGACGTTGCGCAGAAAGAGAGGTCGGACGAAAGCTGGCCGGCATGCAGACCTATAACATTGAGGTGTTCGGTCAAGGTGCTTACGCGAGGGGCACTATTACTTCATCGGTATATAGCGCCGGTACGATTCCTTCGCTGTGTGGCGTCGTCCCAAAAGGAGAAAAGTGGGAGGAGTGTTGTGCCGGTGCCCAGCCTATAAAACGCGCACATACCTCGTGACTGGGAACCAGCGACAAATCGGTATAGTGCATGCTGGGCAGCACGAGTTTGTACGGTCTCTTGTGCACGGGACGTTGAGGTGAGTAGATGTGTTTATGTGCCTATGTCCCTATGTGAGTATTGTGTGTGAAATAGTGAGCCTGCGTATAGTTTATATTGTATTATATGGTATTGTATTGTATATGTGTGTCGGTAACTGTGAGCCTGTAATTGTGAACCTGTGCGTGTAACCCTGAGTACGTAAGTAGTTCCAGGGGGTTTAGCCTGTGTATGTAAGCCAGTGTCTAGCTGTGAGCCTGTGTGTATTGTATTATATTGTATTTTATGTGCGTTCAACACGTATTTACCTGGAAGGCCATTCCCAGAAGATATAAGTGAGTCTGTGACTGTGTATGTAAGCCGGTGGCTGTGTGTTTAAGTACGTGTTTGCCTGGAAGTGTATTCCCAGAAGTACATGTATAGTGCCATTTCGTGACGTGGACGAGCCGACAAGTGTACCCGACGAGCCGACGAGTGCACCCGACGAGCCGACGAGTGTACCCGACGAGCCGACGCGTGAAGCCGACAAGTTCCCTCGAAGACGACGAGGACGATTGGTGCCGTCCAGACGTGGATTCCAGTCGATGCCCATGTGAGTAGTCTAGTATATTATCTTTGCTAGCGGTTGTGATAATTGCATTAAAACCCACGAATAGCTAACCGGGTGAAAACACTACAGTACACACAAGTATTTAAAAAGTAAACATTTTTGTACTTAAAAACCGGGATCCAGACATAAGCCCCCCAGGACAAAACCCCCCCAATGAAAAAATGAACATTTGGACAATTGCCCCCCAGAAGAAATGACAGGTAGGATATAAGCCCCCCAGTGCTTATTTTGCATCTGGACATTTGCCCCCCAGTGCTTATTTTAGAAGTGGACATTTGCCCCCCAGTGCCTAATTTTAAACGACATTACTTGATTGAGCAGATAATCATGTCCAATTATCACCACCTTTTAATCCTTTTGATTGATTAAATACAGAAGCCTTTAATTTTCATTAACTAGTATATGATCAACGCCACATGTAACACCACTAACAAGCTGATAATCCTTTTGATTGATTAATTAAAAAACAATTCAAATTCTTTAAGATGTTTGTTTTACCTAAGATTAGGCAATTAAAGTGAGTTTCTGGACCTTTTTTATTTCGAATTATAATGATCCAAGTTTCTATGATTATATATTTATGAGATATGAAATAATACTGAATCCAAATACAGAGATATACTAGTCTAATGGAAACAACATATGATATTAGCACTGGGGGGCAAATGTCCACTCCTAAAATAAGCACTGGGGGGCAAATATCCAGATGCAAAATAAGCACTGGGGGGCTTATATCCTACCTGTTATTACTACTGGGGGGCAATTGTCCAAATGTTCATTTTTTCATCCGGGGGGTTTTGTCCTGGGGGGCTTATGTCCTACAATCTTAAAAACCAGCTCATTACAGTATTATGTAATCATATGGGAATATACATCTGTAAGACTGATTGATAGTGTCAATAATCATTTTAAACATTTGACATATAACTTGTGTGCTTCTCTACTAAATAGAGTCAAATGTTGTGAATAGGAACACTATTTTTTTGATTATTTCTGTTCTGGTTGTTTCCCTTGAATTGTGTGAATTTTTGGAATTACTATGAAATTCAAACAAAACACAGGATACAGTTCAGAAATGTTGCATTTAATTCATTAAACATTATATTTTAATATAACAAAAGCTTTTTGTTTTATTATGCATATATTAAAAAACTTAATAGCAAAACGCAAAATTTTAAAATTGTGTATATCATACGAAAGTTGATACATGTATTCCACAAATGTGTTGCGGTAACAAATCGAACATAATTTTGCATATATCTTTTAACCGCTATGGTTGAGATTATGGAAAACAAAGGGAGGTAATAATGTAAAAACCATTGCTAATTTTAGGAAAATTTCACGTGTGCTGGTTTCGCACTGGAAAACAATGTTTAAACTCATATTTGTGTAATAGCATCTACATTTGCACATTTTCTGAGCTTGAATACTTAAATAAGCAAGATAAGTCTGCAGTTTTGTAGAAAAAGTTGGTAAAAATAGGAAAAGTATGCAAAATAGTGGTTTGTAACATGCCGCAAACATAAATTCTTTTTTTCTTCTTATTTGAAGTCATTATGGCAACATATTTCTTCATGTGACACCTAACCGATGAAGAAAGACTAAGATTGAAGCATTTATTTGATAAAAAATACGAAATAATAAGTGAATGCCACATCTGGAAGGGGGCGTACACTCCAAGCGTCTATGGTGTTCTGCGGTGTAGTTTCCGCGGCAAAAGGCTAAGGCTTAAAGCTCACCATGCACTATATTATCTTGAAAATAAACATGCCATGTCATCAAAAATGCATGTGTCACATTTATGCCACAGTAAACTTTGTGTCAACATCAAGTACTTAAGTTATGGGCCTCAAAGCATTAACAAAAGGAAAATATGTGCTCATTCATAAAGGTTCCTTATGCACTTGAAAATGTTTCCAAGCTGTGTCTTGTTTACAATGATGTTCTCATAGTCAGATATATTTGCCCACTGTTTCCAATTGTAGCACTTTGATTTTCAGACTGTGGTACTGTTTGATGTGGTCGCAGTTTAATAGGGAGAACGAGTGGACCCCGAGAACGATTACACGCATTCAAGACATCGTAAGCCACAGAATCACCCAATCGCACGACACTTTCCAGGTCAGGGTCTGAATTCAACGGAATAGAATCTTGAACTTGTTTCTCTACACAGGGCACATGCCTGCAGAAACTTTATAGTTTGGAAATTCTCCTTTTTTGAAAAGTACACCTTTGTTTTTCCTAGCGTGATTGTTTTTATAACTGTGCTGTGATTTCTTATGGAGTGATCTAATTTTGAATGGTATTTTAATGAATGAATATCAATATTTGGTGCATGTATTATGTAATCATATGGGAATATACATCTGTAAGACTGATTGATAGTGTCAATAATCATTTTAAACATTTGACATATAACTTGTGTGCTTCTCTACTAAATAGAGTCAAATGTTGTGAATAGGAACACTATTTTTTTGATTATTTCTGTTCTGGTTGTTTCCCTTGAATTGTGTGAATTTTTGGAATTACTATGAAATACAAACAAAACACAGGATACAGTTCAGAAATGTTGCATTTAATTCATTAAACATTATATTTTAATATAACAAAAGCTTTTTGTTTTATTATGCATATATTAAAAAACTTAAGGTGGCAGGGGATATATCAGTGAAAGGGGGGTCCATGAAAATTACATATCTTTAGGGTAGGTGTTACCTATGGTCTTTAAAAATCAATTAGGTATTTATAAGATGTATTTCTTGTGTTAGGTTGTAGAAAGAATGTCTCAAAATTTTGGAAAAAAACATTACAACTAGCCACAGCTCCCTAGCAAGGAAATTTTGAATCTTCAAAAAGGAGGTTTTCACTTTTGTCGGAAGTCAATATTTCACGCTGCAGAAACAGAACAAAATTTTGAAGGTAAATTGTGAAAAATCTAAACGTATGGGAGACACTTTTCTAGGCAAATAAACAAAGCACAGGGATGAAATTAGTGAGTAATGTAGCCAAAACTAGGATTGCATTCTGTTTGAATGTTCTGTGCATGCCATGAAATGGGTCAAATTTCTCAATTTTTCATTAAAAATGAGGTGGGTGGGGGGAAAGATCAAGGGCCATAGTTTCACAAGTGAAGAAGCCAGCCTTGTCTTTGGTTGTATTTTCAATGTATATTGCCTATGCTATGACACTGACACAAAAAGGCTTTCTTGTGTCACTTTCTGTTTTGATGCAATGGATTTGACTGTTTGCGGCCTTTCGAAACTCGAAATTTGGTCAAAAATATATCCCCTGCCCCCACAGATACAGATGGCTGCGTTTGACAACGCATTAAGTATACGAACATAAAACATACATTTCAGTAAACTGAAACTTAAAATGTCATGACAAGGTTAATATGTGTTTCTTACATGCAATCATCTTAAATAAATATAAATGTATGATGGTCTTATTCATACAATTTCAATTTCTGAAACAAAATGAATCGGAAATTGTACATATTGTCAAGACAGATCATTAAAGATGAATGAGTTGCTCCCCTTTTTTTAAATATCGTTCGGTCATTTAGAAATTTACATAATATTGATGATTTTGTTTACATTTATCAATGCGCTGAAAGCAACGAAGTTGTAAGTCATTGCATAATCTGAGACGCATCTCATTTTTCAAAATCAGGGTATAACTGTTTGAATACAATATTGAAATAAACACAACCCATTCAAATTTGGAAAAAGTATGTATTTAAAGGGGCCGTCCAACATATTGGTATATTGACAAAATTTAAAAAAAGTTCTTTCAGATTCGCAAATTTTCGTTTTTGTTATCCCCCCCCCCCCCCTTCTTCGAAGGGGGTATATTGTTTTGCACATGTTGGTCGGTCTGTCCGTCCGCCAGTCCATCCACGAGATGGTTTCCGGATAATAACTCAAGAATGCTTAGGCCTAGGATCATGAAACTTCATAGGTACATTGATCATGACTGGCTGATGACCCCTATTGATTTTCATGTCACTAGGTCAAAGGTCGAGGTCACAGTGACTAAAAACGTTTTCACTTAATGGCAGCCACTACAAATGACAGCCCATATGGGGGGCATGCATGTTTTACAAACAGCCCTTGTTATGATCTTTTTGAGGAAATAGTAATACCGACAATTTACCTAGCTCTTAAATATCCATTATATGCATCTTTTGACGATTTCAAAACCTGAAAATTATAAAGCGCCATGTGACACAAAACGATTGAATAATTTGGAAAATTCTGTTGTTGTAGTTATATTTTGGGAAACTACAAGGATTGCTTATACATGTATAGGTAAAAAATACATCTGATCTAAGCATGAGCATGGATGGTCTAGTGGTTTAGGTGGGAGACTTTTTACTCCGGGACTCCAGGGGTCAGTGGTTCAAGCCCTGTTGAGGGTTACTTTTTTTCCTTTTTTTAATTGTATTGTTGTTTTTTTTACTGAGATTTTTAGGTCAAATGTTTAAATTTATTAATATAAAGCATTTAATGACATGCTTCAAGACATGCCAAAATCTGTTGGACGGCCCCTTTAAGCAAGGTTTGTAGGCACTCTGTTTATCCTTTTTAAGTTATAGAGATAACTTAGACACACACAAAAAACAAAAAGTCTTTTTTAGACATTCTGAAAGAATAGAAAACATGATGAAATGGTATATAATGATAATCAGTTTATGTCGAATAAAATTTGCAATCACAGTTATATGACATGAACATTGTTGGAATATTTTATGATAAAAATTCCCCTTAGACTTTTTTTATCTTTTTGACGCCATAAACAAAGTTTAAATATACAAGAAGAGAATTGATTAAAATAAATAAAAATCAATTTGCAAGCAATACTTTTTACCCATGAATTAGGTAGTTATTAAGACAGCGCTATTGACCCGTACTTGGTTGTTGATGCATTACTTGTTACCCTTACAGTTTACACGGTGTCAACAAGTCTCTGACTTTAACATCAGTATAGACTAATGCTGCTGGGACGCCGCCGGCATTCACCGGGGCTCCGCCTGGGCATAACTGGCGATGACCGGGGTTAAACCGTTGCTCTGCTGGGGTCTGATGCCAGTATAGCCCCTTTGAGTGCCTGTGGAGTTACTGTATATCGGGGCTCTGCCGGGACACTGCCGGCTTTCACCGGGGCTCCACCTGGGCATAAACAGCGACAACCGGGGCTCTGCCGGGGCTTCACCCGGATAAACCGTAGCTAGTCCGTGGTTGACCGGGACTCTGCCGTGTTGTTGACCGGCTTCAACAAGGGCGGCGCTGGGAAATAGTGTGACCGCATAAACAAATTTGTACGCATCATCCCGGTTCTCACCGGTCAACCGGCATGAGCAAACCGGGATGGACCGGGGCTGTACCGGAAATAGTGAGACTTGGGCTTTAAGTAGAAATTATATATCACTTTTTTGCATCAATTAAATGTTCAACCACTCAATTTCACTGAATTTTAATCAGCAATTTTTTCTCTTGCCAACTGTCTTTCTTAACTTTAAGCATTTTATTTTTGTATCTTATCTGAACAAATATTATTTTAATAAAACTCAGCGAATCATATGTGCTGTCTGACATTAGATAGCTTATGACAAGGGTGATTATGTTGCAAAGCACGCTTTGTACACTAACTTTTCATAATTATGCTCTGGACATAAAGTATGAAAAGAAACAAAGTGAATTATCTCAAAAGCAATAGGGCCACTGATAAATGCAATATTTATATGGCTCTGTATTAGCCAAAGACACACAAAACACACTTATTTTCTCAAGCTTCATTTTGTTTTCATTCTTAAAACATCGCAAGTTTACACTTTTCTTTACTTCTACATCCTTTATCCTTGATGTGTATATTGTGAATCAGACATAGCAACCTACATTGTATGTGATTGAGATAAATATTATTTGATTTTAGTTTTATAATAAGATATAATTAACCTTTAATAAAACATTGAAATATATTTGTGGCCATGATAAAAGCACTCCCCGCACACTCCTAAACAAAATCAGGTAGCCATTTTGGTTAGTTGATTTAAAGTAGATGTTTTTTTTACACATAATTTTAGAATCTAATAAGGTGTTTGGTGGCTGAACAGGTATTAAGACATGAATAATATGTATTCACAGAGTTGTGTTATCTTTTTGGGAAATAATGAATGAGCTAATTATGTTTCTGTTTTTAATACACAGTTGATGTACAGAGGGCACTTTGGCAAGCAAGGGGCTTAAGCATTTTACGCAAGAGAAATAGAACTAAAGTCCTAGTTGGACATTCACGGACATCCCTCCTGTCTAGTTGGAAGTGACAGAAATGTTACTCAAGCTAAACACTTGAAACTATTCTGGCCCCCTCCTGTTCAGGTGGAAGTGACAGTTGTTGGGATAGTTATCTAGTGAGCAGCAGAAACGGAACTCAAGCCAAACCCTGGACATGTACTGACCTCCCTCCTGTTGAGTTGGAAGTGAAAGTGGTTGTCTAGTGAGCAGCAGAAATAAAGTTCAAGCCATACACTGGACCTGAACTGGCCTCCCTCTTGTTTTGGTGATAGTGACTGTGCCTCGGATAGTTGTCAAGTCAAGAATCACATGCCAAGTTGTGTCAGGTAAGATTACATTTATATCAATAATAGCCACAGCCTTAGTGGCATGCAGCCCAATCATAGATTGCGTGTTCAACTGAGGTTCAAATGCTATGTTGGTCAGTCATTGTCTGGTGTCAAATGTGTGTTGCCTGTCATTTCAAGTTTAATTGTTTGACGTCTTCATTGAAGACACAGGAAAGAAGTTAAAAACATTGGAATAGTGTCACAATTCCTAACCCAATTAAGAAGAAATCCATATTTGATACTGTGTCACACAGTGTAATCTTTTGTCAATTCATTGCAGTCAATATTAAGTTGTTCTAAGCAACTATCAAGTCATTATGACATTATCTATTTAATACTTGTATCAATTTAGTAAAATTATTTTAAATTGTGTGTTTTCATAAATCTCATTAATTAACCTGTAACATTAAAGCATGTATATGACATGTTCATGTCTTTAGTTCATGTCTAAAAGTATATGCAGTATGTATTTTAGTTTTATAAAGACATTGCAATAATAAAGACCCTATGTAGGTGACAAATCCAATTATTATGCATTTAAACTGGTTTAATATATAAAGGTTTCAGTTACTTTTGCATAAAAAGCTAATAACACTGCTTAGGTGCAAAGTTGTCAAGAATTATGGAAGATATACCCGTTTCATAATTGGATGAAATGTTTACAACTGTTCAACTAACGTGATGTGTAGCCTCAAAGCGGTGACTTATGCTAAAATAGCCGAAAGAAAATTCAATTTTAATTATATTTTAAACAACTTTTTACCAGCAGAAAGTAACTTATTAGATCACTACAAACGTTTAAACCATTTAAAAGAGACCTGCTTTGTGAGTGATACCGGAAAACGTTGAAAATTAACGATATATTTTTGGTGACCTGAGTCACTTTCACTTTCACTTTCCCGAGTAAACAGCGATGTAAATAAACTGATTGTTTGTAAACACAATTGACTTGGAGGACACGGTATTTTGAGCTCAAAACAAGTTGTATTGCTCTTTTTATGGTAATGTCCAATAGCATATATATATATATATATATATATATATATATATATATATTGTTTTTGATAACCTTTATAAATAAAATATGAAAAGAAATATTTAAAAATCGGTAAATAATTACGGATCACCACCTTAATCGGGCCTTTAAGAACTTTTAAAATTCAATGAAGTGAATTTACTTATAATTCCTGGACAAACAGAGAAGTTTGATACAATTTTAAAATTTGAGTTGTCTCCCTTGAACTTTCGTTACTGGTATATCTCACTTCCATTTTCAATGGTAAAAGTTTGGTACAATTTAAATTTTGAGTTGTCCCACTTGGACTGTCATTACTCGTATATCACACTTCAATTTTCAGTGGTAAAATATTGTAGCCAATCCCTGAATAATGTGAATATGCCTTGATGTTTGATCTATATCCCACTCAGACTAGATTATGTAATATACCCTTTCATGTACACCCTGGTGTTTGTGATGTTAATCGAGATTAAATGTAGACAAAAATATTACTCTTAAGAGGGATTGGCAGGAATGTTAAATATTGAGAAACATGCTGATGACCATGCATTGTTTAACCGCTGGAAAGAGATCTATGTTAGTTAAAGTGGCTGTGTTATGAAAAAAAGAATGATCATAATCATAGATTATGTGCGTGTATTTTGAAGTTTATGTGGTCTTTCTGGGCCAGGGCGTCATTATGTGAAGGCCCAGAGGGTGTTCCAGATGTCTTACCTACAGAGGCTGTATTATGTGAAGACCCAGAGTGTGTCCCAGCACTCGTCATTATGTGAAGACCCAGAGTGTGTCCCAGCACTCGTCATTATGTGAAGACCCAGAGTGTGTCCCAGCACTCGTCATTATGTGAAGACCCAGAGTGTGTCCCAGCACTCCGACCTAATTTGATTACTAGACTCAAGAAAGTGGAAATGAATTTTGATTTAAAGCTGCAGTTTCCAGTTTGTTTGTTCATACCGAAAGTAATATAATTTTGGTGTGGTCTTTTGCTGTGAGAGGAAACCGGCGTGTCCTGAGGAAACGCACCTGTCTGGTATGGTGACAACCTACTAAACTCACATGCCCTGGGAACTGACATTGAACACGGGTTGCAGAAGTGAAAATTGCATGTACCAAGCACTGCACTAACCAGACAGCCTTGAAGATAATGAATTAACGTAAACCTATTTCAATCGAAATTTTGAAAATCAGGTCTATTTGTTTGCTGCATAATACAATTAAATCAGGTCAATGTGTTTGCTGCATAGTACAACTAAATCAGGTCAATTTGTTTGCTGCATAATAAAACTAAATCAGGTCAATGTGTTCGCTGCATAATACAACGAAAACAGGTGAATGTGTTAGCTGCATAAAACAACAAAGTCATGTCAATGTGTTCGCTGCATAAAACAACTTAATCGCATGAATATGTTTGCTGCATAATACAACTAAATCACATGAATATGTTTGCTGCATAATACAACTAAATCAGGTTGATGTATTCACTGCATAATACAACTAAATAAGGCCAATGTGTTTGCTTCATAATGCAACACTCAGGTCAATTTGTTGGCTGCAGTATGCAACTAAATTAGGTCCATATGTTTGCTGCATAATACAACTCAATCAGCTCAATGTGTTTGCTGTATAATACACCAATCAAGCAAATGTGTTTGCTACATAATACAACTGAATTAGGTCAAATTGTGTTTGCTGCATAATACACCAATCAGATAAACATGTTTGCTACATAATACAAGCAGGCCAATGTGTTCACTGCATAATACAACAATCAGGTCAATGTGTTATCTGCATAATGCAACAAGGAGATCAATGTGTTTGCTGCATAAAACAACAATCAAATAAACATGTTTGCTGCATAATGCAATCAGGTCAATGTGTTCACTGCATAACACAACAATCAGGTAAATGTGTTATCTGCATTATGCAACAACAAGATCAATGTGTTCGCTGCATAATGCAGCAATCAGATCAACGCGTTTCCTGCATAAAACAGCAATCAGATCAATGTGTGTTCGCCATCATACAATCAGGTCAATGTGTTTGCTGAATAATACAACAATCAGGTTGATGTGTTCTTTGCAAAACACAACAATCAAGTCAATGTGTTTGCTGCATAATACAACAATCAGATCAATGTGTTGGCTGCATCAAACAGTAATCAGATAAATGTGTTTGCTGCATCATACAATCAGGTTAATGTGATCACTGCATAACACAACAAGCAGGTCAATGTGTTTGATGCATAATACAACAATCAGGTCAATGTGTTCACTGCATAACACAACAATCAGGTCAATGTGATCACTGCATAACACAACAAGCAGGTCAATGTGTTTGATGCATAATACAACAATCAGGTCAATGTGTTTGCTGCATAACACAACAATCAGGTCAATGTGTTTGCTGCATAACACAACAATCAGGTCAATGTGTTCACTGCATAACACCACACAATCAGGTCAATGTGTTTGCTGCATAAACCAGTGCCTCAGATAATTATTTGGGAAATAGGGTTTTCACCCATTGGTTTTGAATAATAGGGTGATTTTATTCTTGAAATAGGGTGAAATGAGTTATAAAAATGCATATCTTAAAATCATTGCGGCTTTACTTCTGTTGAAGCTGCACACTTGTATTGATTCAATAAAACTGTTAACTGTAAACTTAAATAAACTGATGTTTCATACATCTATCATAGGGACCGTTAAGTAAAAATATTCTATTATACTACATATATATACAAGGGATACAACTGTGCAAATTCCTGCACACAACCATGGTGTAAACAATAGCGAAAAATTTGCTTCCAAACGCAAAAAGTACACCAATTTAACTGTATTACAACAGCCAAGACATTTATCTTTCAGAAAATAATACACTTGACTATAAAGTACAAGCTTTTCATTGAACTAAGAGAGAAAGTTTCATTCAAAATTCTCAAAATCCTTACTTGGACACAGGTGTGCACAGCTGAAAACTGGGAATTTTAGAAGTAATTTTCGTATTCCTTTGTTATAAAGCTCTTTTGCTGGTACATATTCCTTGGATAGTTTTTTTTCACAGTAAAATAGAACATAATTACTATTAAGTGAGCATATTTTGCTAGAAATTCATATCAATCTGCTTCAATTTCACAATGACAATGTTTTACTTTCATTTTGGATAGTTCACATGTATTTCTAACATGCGATTTGATTGGTTGAAATTCCACTGCAGTAATAAATCCAGCCATTCACGTTCCACGTAACATTACCTGACAAATTGCATACACATCCTTGAAGATAGTAGAAATGTAAACAAATTTAATATTTACGGTGTTTTACATATATGCAGTTACATGCAATTATGGAAGGTGTCTACTTTGATTAATAAAGTGTCTATGGATAATAAAACAAGGTAAAATTTGCTCAACTTCTCTGTAATTATTAAATTATGAAACAAAATGTGTCAAAGTGGGTGTGCACACCTGTGTCGCATTTCGAAAATTTTACCGTTTTTCATGAAACTTTCGTTTCAAACACAACTATGAACACTTTTACTGCTATAAACATAGTTATTATCTGATAGATAAATGTCTGAGCTGTTGTTATACAGTTTTTTTGGTGTAATTATTGCTTTTGGAAGCGATTTTTTTGCTATTGTTCAGACCATGATGTTGTGCAGGAAATTTGACAGTTGTAACCCTTGTATATATGTATATAGTACAATAGATTATTTTTTACCTAACGATCCCTGTGACATCTATAATCCTTGAAACTGTCAATAACATCAACTTTAAACTTTCGGCACTCATTGGCTCTTGCTTACCTTGTTAGAATTTTTTTGCGATCGACTGATATTTTGGCGCAACAATCGCGGACGTCTTTCGACCTCTCTTAGACATTTTTATTTTTCATCGTAATAGAAACTGAAAGTGCAGGCGCTTTACAAATACATGCTCAATGAGCAACGGATTAAGTCAGATTGAAACCACATGTATGTCGTCGAAAATAATTTGGTCAGACGCTTTATTTAACTAAGAAATATAGTCCGCAGAGCGTTTGAATAACTTTGACTGTTTGCCTGCTCCGTCATCCAGGCGCTTGCTGAATACAAGCGTCGCGCGTTACTATAATAATTCCAAAGAGAAAATACCAAAAAAATGATTGAAGCTATTGTATCATACGCATCAAATTTGACAAATTTGCGTGAAAGTCAAAATGATTGCGTTTTCAATACGCATGATATTGTATTTCTTTGCGTTTTTAAACATTTTAATAGGGTGAAAGACGCAGACACGCAGCTTATCTGGGGCACTGATAAACCAACAATCAGGTCAATGTCTTTGCTGCATATTACAACTAAACCATGGCCATCCATACGTTGACAAAGAAATTAGTTTTTACAGTGATGTATGAATTTTATATTACGTTCATTTAGCAGCGTTTTATCTTCCCTTTGTTAAATTGCTTAATTTCTATAAGGTAACAAAATTGCAGGGCATAGATCTTATTTTTGTAATTAAGTTCATGTCATTTACCCACACTCTATTTCATTTAATTTCTATTTGGATTAGTGTTTATAACAACAAAAATATACATCTGGAGCAGTTAGGCAAACTTCTCTGCCATACAAATATAAACAACCTATAAGAAACATCCTTAAGGTAATTGTATTAAAATATGCAAAAATGTTATGTTGTAGATAATTTTTTAACATTCATTTAGCCTTACTAGGATTTTCTTGTGAGCATGAATGTGGAAGTCCCACTTGTGTTTTCTGATAACAATTTGCCCTGTTTGTATCAACCCTGAGCTACGAATAAATAGAACAATTTTTAGCGATTATCTGATATGACTGTAAAGTGGTAAACTTTTTATCGTTTTTAAACCATAAACCATTTATGCCTAGCGTCTAGAAAAAATTCCTTGGCAAACAGCGTAGACCCAGATGAGAAGCCGCATAATGCGGCGTCTCATCAGGGTCTGCGCTGTTTGCTAAAAGAAATTTCTGTAAGAAATATTCTAAATATATAAATAAATATACTAGACATCCCTAAGTTTGGATTAAATTGATTCAATTTAGAAGGATGGGAGAGTCCACTAGGCATAAATGGGCTAATTTGGTTGTAGTTGCATGCATGAACTAGGATATTCTTAATAGCAGTACTTAGCTATCTATTCTCCACAGTGAACATTTAAGTAGGATCTTCCATAAACAAGATCTGCTTGATGCTCTTTACCAATTGTTATTTCCGTTGATAAAAATAGTGACACCAAAGTGTGTCTTGTACTAACATTAATATATTTAAGAGCAGACACAATCCTAAAATATTTTGTATGCCCCGGCATTGACTGATGTTGGAGGTACATATTGCTTGACCCACCCTTCCATCTCTACACGGTTAACACAAAATGACACATTTCATATACATGTACCGGTAATATCAATAATGTTTACTACAAATCTTCCATACTTTCATAGATGTTGTCCTTGAACACTATCAACACACCCACATCAAACCTACCTCTTGTTGCTGTTGACACTGACATACTTTTGGCTCAGAGTTATTCAGAGGGTCCAATCTCTTGTTTAACAAACAATTAAGCATTTCATCAGACATCAATTACAATTCCTACAAAGGGTTGATACTTACATGTGTGTTATCTTTGAACACTATCAACACACATCACCTGTCCTTATTTTGACAATGACAGACATTGACCAACTGTGGGACTTAAACTCATTCAGAAGTTCACAATTATTGTTCAACCGAATTTAATAATTTTGACTAGCATCAAAACCACCTCCTACAAAAATTTAATACTTGTATGGGTGTTGTTGTCGACCACTCTCAACACATCTGACTTTATTTTCATATTAACATTTACCTTATTTGGCCTTTACATTTTTCGCATGTGCCAATTTCTTGGTTAACCCTTATTATGACAATATATTCATGTTCCTGGCATTTCCTGGTGTTAGGGCCACGACTTTTTTTTTATTGGTTTACAAAAATTATTTTGAAAATGGTCCATCGGGCGGTCGAAAAAAAAAAACAAAAAAAACATCATTGGAAAAATAAGTTAATACTAATAACATCAGAACAAAGACATCATATCTTTTATAACCTTAACACAGAGACGAAAAATCAAATTATGCAATGAAACACATCTATATCTTCAAATGAAATGAGTCACCTAAAAGCACCTTTTTGTAACATCAGGCAATTTTAAACACTCCATTAAATGACATGCGTTCTTCTCCCATTAAAACGAAAAACTGCGCTTCATTTCCGTAATTCGATGCGCACCATTACGCAATGCGATGCCCGTTGCATAAATCTTATATAAGATAAACTACTCATACACAAAGTATGTGTTTGCTCTTATTGGACTTATGACATCGTCCATGAAAAAAAATCGAGGTAGATCGATCCCCGCGTCGTCGCGGTAATGTTTGTTAAAGTTGTTGTCATGAAAACTCGTTGATTTACAACGCAAAACGTCTTATTTGAACTGACGCGAATTAATACAATCATATTTGTCAACTTGGCTTTTGCTTTATTTTGATAATTTAATCCAAAGTTTAATGTTAGCAAGTGTTTTTACTGGAATTGTAAACAAGGAGCCAGTTAAAGTCTTACGAAAATGTGCAGTCTGTGTGAATTGACAGTTTGACGTCATCAAAGGAAAGCCGCTTGCTGTCTGAAGCAATAAAGCGACAATTTTTGCGCCGACAAAATTGGCTTCCTTTGTCTAGCAATCAACATGTCGAACCAATCGTGCGTTTGTTTCTCAATTGCAATCCTCCAATTTAATTATAGCACGTGTATAGCTCCGCCTTCGAATCTTTTGCAGAGAACGGAGGCGGAGTTTAACGGTTAATTGAGTTAGTATTTTACGCAAGTTGAGTTCCGATTTGCCGAAATTACTCGGCCCTAAGCATTAAAACGACAAATACATTTATCAATGATTTTCCGAGATATACCGATTTGTTCCGATTTCCAAACTTTCTGTACAGTTCCTATAAACTATGGCGGACGTGTTTACAAAATTCCTAAACACATATATCGTAAATAATGGCAGTGTTTTATTGGATTATTTATACTAATTATCAAATTGCAAGGTAATACTTTTTTATCTACTATAATATCGGGTTTGTTTAATATAATAAACATGTTAAACAATATAGTTGCGTCACAGACTAGGAAATAAATTTTGATGCGGTCGACATTTTACTGACGCTGATTTTCCTATTGTCTGTTATTAAATAAATTTTGAGAAGTGCCCATAAAAGGACTGGTACATACTGTGTCACATTGAAAAATATCCCGATCTCTGTAATATATGTGAACCAATCGTTGATTGTACTTACTTGATTTTATTCGCAACCGTACTCAAACCGGATCGTTTTTTTTTCTCGTTTCGCTCGTTTTTCAGTGCGGTCGGGAATAAAATATATAAAAAAAAGACGATTTTCCGATTTTATTTTTTTTCCCATTTTCCAAAAATTAGGGTCGGCGGTTTTGTAAACCAAGAAATATAAAAGTCGTGGCCTAGAGGTATATTGCCATTTGCTGTCCATTCATTTGTTTGTTTGCCTGTCTGTCTTTCTAGCAGCAATTATAATGTTGTAAAGTATTGTTATACATGTATGACAGGATGACATTTATAACACAATGTACACCTGATCTCATTTTGACCTTGAACTTGTCCTGTCTTTGGATCAAATTGTGATGTCACTGATTAAGTCACATAACCCTTTGATTTGATAATAAGGAATAATGAGCAGTGTGTGACAACCACTTCTGGGACAGTGTTCACCATATGTGACTAACAAAACGTTGGTGATGTATATTGCTAGTTAAAAATAAAATTAACAATTTTATAAGATCAAGCATATACATCTTAATGAAATAAAATGCAACCACTTCTGTCATATCGAAATAGCAGAATTTAAGGATTGAACACATATGCTTAATACTAGGATTTTACAGAAAACCATTTATTCATGCTTTTGGATCAATGACATAATTATAGAAACATTTTGATTTCACAATCAATGAAAGTTAAGAATATTTGTACAAATATGTTTTTAAATATTTTGTGGAATTGGTGCGTGCTATATAATAAAAAAGACAGATAATAAATGACCCAAATTGGTTTAGGCATGTTCAATAAATTGAAACAATATGTTCCCAAAACAACATAGACCGATGATGATGATGATGATGATGATGATGATGATGATGATGATGATGATGATGATGATGATGATGATGATGATAATGATGATGTTGATGATGAAAATAATGATGATGGTGATAATTAGAAAAATGATTATATTGATGATGATGATAATGATGAGGATAACATGATGCTGATGATGTTGGTGATGATGATGATGATGATGATGATGATGATGATGATGATGATGATGATTATGTTAGTTATTTATCAAGATGAAATATAATAATTCATATGCGTAGTGGAAGTCATTTAATGTCTGTTAAAAAAACAAGACAGCAATGAGGTGCAGCAGTTCTCTATTGTGGCAATAGGAAAACAATTTGACGACTCCAGCAGTCACATTTGTTTACAGTAACACACTCATTGGGAAAGTTGTTAAACACATTAACACAAAATGTGTTGTAATTATTTCTTGGAATGATTATGTTGTTGTTTAAAAAAAATGGCTGCCAGGTGCTGGGGTAGTTTAAATAAAAAAAGTAATACCTTGCGAAAACCACCTGCTCATAATGCTTTAGTCTGAAAGCCTTAGATTAGCGCCTTAGGACCTTTTGCCTTTTGTGTCTTTTCTTGTATACCCTCAAGGCCAGTCAGAACTTAGCCTGGATCAAAATTGGATCAGATTTTTAGTTTAATAGCACTTTCCATTGCTAATCTGAAATCATGACAATTGTTCAGTTGGTACTTTATTTTCTTTTGACTGTTAACCAAAGAACATAATGTGAGCACATTGCATCCTATCTGATGACGCTTGTTGTTCTATCTAAGGCTAGTGACCAATTACAGACTTTACATTACTGATCTATACATGGTATATTAAAAGCTGTTTCTTGTGCAAGTATGTCTCATCATGTTTTTTTTTAAGTCCTGCTTAACTACCCAACACCCTATCAGCTCACATGGATCTGTATTATAGATGCTCAATATACATAATAATTTATCTCTATCATGACATGGCAGTGATGGGGAAAGATTTGTGCTAAAATGCATTCTACATGTTTTTTCTATGAAGTAAGTCAAGAGGCACTTATTCAGAAAACGGATGCAATCTTAATTAACTGCTATTCCCACAAAAATTGTCTTAGTATTGGCAGTTAACAAGGATGTGTGTTGACCCTCTTGTTAGCTTGACTTTTCGAAGAAAAATGAGAGCTATACTTCTAGCCCCTGCGTCAGCATCGCCGTCGGCGTTGGTGAAAGTTTTTATGCTACTCGAAAATATTTTCAGAGGAGCATAAAGTTGCCAGTTTGTAGTTCCTTACTTCCTTCCTTCATTCCGTCACACTTTTGCTACCGTTTCTCATAGCGCCTTTAATACTTAACTAATCGATTTCATATTTGGCATGAATGTACCTTGCATGGACCTCTACCTTTTGATGAGGTTTGAGGTCACTGGGGTCAAGGTCACTGAGGCTAATAATAGACTTCCTTCTGTCACACTTTTGCTACCGTTTCTCACAGCGCCTTCAATACTTAACCAATCGCTTTCATATTTAGCATGTAGGTTCCTTGCATGGAACTCTACCTTTTGATGGTTTTTGAGATCACTGGGGTCAAGGTCAAGGTCACCGAGGCTAATAATAGACTTCCTTCTGTCACACTTTTGCTACCGTTTCTCATAGCGCCTTCAATACTTAACCAATCACTTTCATATTTGGCATGTAGGTACCTTGCATGAACCTCTACCTTTTGATGAGGTTTGAGGTCGCTGGGGTCAAGGTCAAGGTCAACGAGGCTAATAATAGACTTCTTTCTGGCACACTTTTGCTACCGTTGCTCATAGCGCCTTCAATACTTTACCAATCGCTTTCATATTTGGCATGTAGGTACCTTGCATGGACCTCTACCTTTTGATGAGGTTTGAGGTCACTGGGTAAAGGTCACCGAGGCTTATACTAGATTCTTTTAGGTGTTTATTAACACATACATTGACAAAGCGCATCATCGGGGACCATCCATCAGTTTCACAGATATTCTTGTTTGTTAAGTCAAATTACTATAACACTATCAAAGATAATTAACTCAAACTTGGAATACTTCTTTATGGCATCAACACAATTGTGTATGTCAAGTTGAATAACTCTGTCAGCATTATTTCTAGAGTTATGCCCCCTTTTATATTTAGAAAATTGAAAATTTGTTTAAGTTTTATGTTTAGGTCCACTTTATTCCTAAAGTATCAAAGCTATTGCTTTCATACTTGCAACATTTACTAACTATCATGAGTGGACTGTGTAGGCAAAGTAAGTAACTCTGACTGGCATTTTGACAGAATTTTGGCCCCTTTTATACTAAGAGCATTGAACATTCGGTTAAGTTTTGTGTTTTGGTCCATTTTACTCCTAAAGTATCATTGCTATTGCTTTCAGACTTGGAACACATGCTAACTATCATAAGGGGACTGTACAAGACAAGTTGCAATTAACTCTGGTTGGCATTTTGACAGAATTATGGCCCTTTTTATAGTAACTTTTAATATTTTGATAAATTTTGTGTTTAGATGCACTTTACTTTTAAAGTATCAAGGCTTTTGCTTTAAAACTTCAAACACTTTCTTACTATCATCAGGGTACTGTATCTGGCAAGTTGAATTAGACCTTGATCTTTGAATGACCTTGACTCTCAAGGTCAAATAAATAAATTTTGCTTAAATTGCCATAACTTCTTTATTTAGGACTAGATTTGATTCATACTTTTACAAAACAACGCTTACCTGACATACCACAATAGACTTCACCCAAAACATCCCCCAGGCCCCACCCCAGAATCCCCCCTCCCCCAACATTTTGTTTTTCCCTTTTTTAATGCCACTGATAGCAGTTGAACTGTCTGTCAGTCTGTGCGTCCATCCAAAAACTTTAGCATTTGCCATTACTTTTGCAGTATTGAAGATATCCCTTGGTATTTGGCATGGATGTGGAGCTGAACATTTTGAGTGGTGGTAGGTCAAGGTCGTCCTTCAAGGTAAAAGGTCAATGTCAAAGGTCTAATTTTGCTATATTGAAGATAGCAGCTTGATATTTGGCATGCATGTGAATCTCATGGAGCTGCACATTTGGAGTGGTAAAAGGTCAAGGTCTTCCTTCAAGGTCTAATGTCAAAAATATGGCGTCTGTCCGTTCGTCCAAAAACTTTAACATTGGTCATAACTTTTGCAACATTGAAGATATCAACTTGATATTTGGCATGTCTGTGTATCTTATGGAGAAGCACATTTTGAGTGGTGAAAGGTCAACGTCATCCTTCAAAGTAGAAAGGTCAAGGTTAAAGGTAAAATTTTGCCATATTGAAGATAGCAACTCAATATTTGGCATGCATGCGTATCTCATGGAGCTGCACATTTTGAGTGGTGAAAGATCAAGGTCATCCTTCAAGGTCAAAGGTCAAATTATGCAATATTGAAGAAAGCAACTCGATGTTTGGCATGCATGCGTATCTCATGGAGCTGCACATTTTGAGTGGTGAAAGGTCAAGGTCATCCTTCAAGGTCAATAGTCAAATTGTGCTATATTGAAGATAGCAATTCGATATTTGGCATGCATGCGTATCTCATGGAGCTGAACATTTTGAGTGGTGAAAAGGTCAAGGTCGTCCTTCAAGGTCAAAGGTCAAATTTTGCAATATTGAAGATAGCAACTTGCTATTTGGCATGCATGTGTAACTCATGGAGCTGCACATTTTGAGTGGTAAAAGGTCAAGGTCATCCTTCAGGGTCAAAGGTCAAAAAAACAAATTCAAAAACTTTAACCAAAACTTTAACCTTCCTCATAACTTTTGCAATATTGAACATAGCAACTTGATATTTGGCATGCATGTGTATCTCATGGAGCTGCAAATTTTGAGTGGTGAAAGGTCAAGGTCATCCTTCAAGGTCAAAGGTCAAACAAATAATTCAAAGCGGCGCATTAAGGGGCATTGTGTTTCTGACAAACACATCTCTAGTTTAATGTTAACACGACGTTTACAAATGCTTCCAATATAGTCATCATGTATATTTCCCGACAAAAGAGCGCAAAAATTATAAAGGTAGCGTGTGTTGATATTTTTATACAAACTGTGTAGCGCAGAGAACATTGAATTATGTTGATTTCGGTTAAAAGTTTATTTGGTATTTTTTAACACAATTATACCGCAATTAATTTGATATTTCCTCAAAATTAATTTCAAATCAAACACGTCGTATCTTCATCGTTACGGTCCTTTAGTTGAGTAATTATTGAAACAGTAATTGTACTGTATACTGATTCAAGAGAACATCTGGACGGAACTGGATTAAGTATTGGGCGTTATGAAAACACGCATTGCACATCTACTGACCTATTGTGTAGACTGCTGTCTGCGGTGTTTAAACAAAAGAGATTAACATGTGAGAATGCAACTCTAACGATTTGGTCCATAATGTCCCGTAATACATTGTTTTGAATGTCATTATTTTAATCAATACATTTGCGATCTAAATAAGGGACAAGTAGTGTAACACGAGATTATTAATTTTTTTTATAAAAAAAATGCAGTCGGTAGATATCTTCGTCTCTGCTGCTATTAAATGTGTATTTACAAATAAATACAGCCACGCCAATTTTTGCGCGCTTTTATTAGAACAAAGAAACTCATTTAATTTATGTGCACTTTTTGGATAGAATTTGTAACCGAAAATAGCTGTACACGACGCGTGCAAACCGAGTCAGGTGATTTACTCATGTTGGATTACAACTGATCTGATTGGGCGCTCATTTCATCAAATCTTTAAATAGAAACATATGCAGAAGTTCATTTAATACTTTCAAAAAATTGTTAACGTTTGTGTTTGACATTCTTTAGCACTCGTATCGTCAGTATTAACCAGAATTCGTTTAAAAAAATGAAAACGGGCATAAGCTGGATTATCGAGTCATGGATAAAGACGGAAGAAGTTGCATGTATGCGATTGAGACAGTTGAAACGTATGTATCGGAGAAAAGAGGGACTCGTGGAAAATACGACTATCACATTACAATCAGTTATGAGTTCTCCGTGGCTTCAAACTGTTAATTACATAAGGCGACTACTTTTTGACGATGCTGGAACAGCAGCGTCCAAGGTTTGATAACCAGTAAAAAAAATCTTCACAATGGCGCCCTATGTAAAAGACCGAGCCAGTCCGATTGAGATAACTCGATTTTTTCAGTTACTTCCCTTGGCATTCGCCACTGCGTAGGAGATTGCTCGTTGATTTTCATTGATAACATTCTCCTAGCAGAGTTGTCGTTCGTGTTGATAAAGGTAAATATTAATAGAACAGCATATCCTGGGGAAACAGATTCAATAAGTGTATCAGAACGTTAATTTCAAATTAGTAATTTTACATCCTTTTTATTTTTATGGACTAATGAAACAACTATATATTTTCTCTATTTTGTTTGATATTTGTTCTCGATTTAGTAAATAAATTGCGCATAAAAACATGTAAAATTAACTTTTTACGTGATCACAAAACTGAAGAATGCGAACGATTTCGAACCTGCAAATTGTAAACGCTGCACTGCTATGATATATATAGATAAAACAACATTTCATTGCGTTATTGTCCGTCCCGCTAGCGCAGTGGTAAGGACGTTCGCTTTTTCACCTTTACGACACCGGTTCGATTCCCGCTCCCGGCGCAATGTTATATTTTGTATGTTTTGTGGTCACCATTCCTGACAGTTGTTTTTTTTTCCGGAAAATCTCATTCCCCCCCCCCCCCCCCCCGCAGCATTTGAGCATATAAAAAATTAAAAAGTATTTCAGTACAAAACAAATAGCTGGAAATTGCAGCTATCATTCAAAATTCGTCCCAACTGTCGTCAATCTAATCTTATTAGGTAGGAGTGCTGGACTCACTCCGGGTCCCAACATTATGCAGCCTCAGCGCGGAGGTAACTCATTACCTTGGAAAAACACAAATACATACACTGGGTGCAGCCTAGGCGCGTATAGACTCAAACAAGGCAACAAACTCAAGTGCGGGCACAATCATTTAAAATTTACATATTGAATACGATATTCTAACAGAAATTACACAACCACCTAAGTGTACATACCATGTTTGATATTTCGTTCGATTGTTAGATTTCAGCATATACATGTTTAAGGTCATTTCGCTATTAAGTAACTTATCCATATGTTCGTGGGCGAACTCGGATAGTCAAGTGCTCATACGATTGAGCTCACATGGTCCGGCTATGTGCTCATACCTACTTTCGAGAATCATCATGAATGTATTGCCATACTTAATGAACAAGAATGTGACCCGCCTCCCAGTTTCGCTCAATGGGTCAAGTTACCCACGGGTACTACTTCCCCGTACCCCTAAACTTTTTTTCGTACCAAAAATGTTTCGTACGCAATTTTTTTTCGTAACAATCTTTTTTTCGTACCCCAAATTTTCGTACCCCAAATTTTCGTACCCAAATTTGTTATCGTACCCAAATGTTCGTATCAACATACACAATTGTGGTGATATAGATAAACTTAAATTGATGTTTTATATCCATCCACTTCTAAAGCATCGTCACACCAGTACTGCCAGTACTTTGATATATTTATTGGTATACAAAACCGGCAGACGTTTTTTTTTTCAAAAACCCGAAAAAAATAAAATTAGATTTGACATTGTTTTTTTAACAAAAATTCCCGATCCTACAAAAATGGTCTGAACAGTTATCAGTTTTCTAAACGTTCCGCGTTTTATACATGACATCGCGCACTGAGCGGTCGGGTTGTACTATTTTTGGTATTTTACGTTCTTGTGCGTATAAATACGCAGTAACTGTGATAAACCAGTCTGTTGTTATCGGGAACATGGCGACTCCCGTTGACCTGAAGAACAAGGGAGATTGTTTATTTTTGCAAGTCTAACCTCTTCAAGGAACTGTGCAGTAGATTACAAATGACAAAGTCCAGGACGAGTGCACCGAATCCAAATTGGCAATTGGCAGGTAGAATGGTTTAACCGCACACTTATTTAAATGGTAACGTCCTTCCTGGCGGGTGAACAAACAAGCTGGGATCTACACCTAGGTAGTTTGGCGGGTGCGTACCGAGCAACACCGCATGAAGCGACTGGTTTCTCCCCTAATATGATGGTAACTGGACGTGAAGTTAGACTCCAAGCAGACATCATATATGCTGATCCATCTTCTGGAGGTTCCACCGAGATGAGAAATATCACCACCATGCAACAGGCCTGATATGCGGGACAACTACGGGAAAGGTAGCGATGGAACACCTTAAACAAAGGGCAAAACGCAGTTAAGTTCATTTTGAACAAAAAGCTTCGTTAATAGACTTCAAGATGGGCGACCTTGTATGGTGTCTTAATGAGGGCCGTAAAGTTGGGTTATGTCCGAAACTCGAAAATATATACGAGGGGCCCATGCTCATTGAAAAACAATTCAACAGTAAACTTTGCATTGCAAGTATTGTCAGTTTGTATTGCAAACTGACCGAGAGGGCCATACTAAAATGGTGCATCACGATAAACTGAACCCGTACAGCGGCAAACACATTCCTAAATGGTTCATCTCTGCGAAACAGAAACTTAAGAAACACATAAGCGAATAACTAATATGTGAGCCAATACCTAATTCATAATCAAAGACTTGGGATCTTGCGCGAAAAAAAAACGTTGCGTAAAAAAAGAAAAGAAAAGAAAAGTGCATAAATATTTTGGTGGGGGGTTATTACAAAAAAGGGATTATTTTAAGTATAATCTAACATTTAGTGGCGCAAAAGAACAATGACGCTTCTCAAGTTCATTAAGTTTAGTAATAATAAATTGTTACGTCACTACTGGTTGTTTATTTTAGAAAATGTGGCGAGCTGTAGACGATCGTCATAAGAAGTATAGACGTCGTGCCTGTGGAAAAACTGACAGAAAGTCTAGAGTGGTAGGCCATGTTTTAAAATACCATGTGTCGATGAACAGAGTACCATTCTCTTGCAGTTTATGCAATTTCCGCTGCCTTGAGCAACACGAACTTATGGACCATGTACGTAAGTACAGGAGGCATATCGATGAGGCAAGTAAACTTGGTATGACCAATACGCCAGTGCTCCTAGATCAAGCGGAACGGCCGATTGACATCGACAATTATGTAGAAGCCATAGAGGACACAGTGCAAACCCAAGATCCTGTGTTGCCACTAAGCAGCATTGAAAAGGGCTCTGCGTCAAAATTGGAACGACCGGACCAGGAGCAAACGAAACATGCCTTGAATTTCCATACGTCCGTTTAAATGGGCGGCTCTCTAACATCTTCTGATCTATCCATCGAGCCAGGATGTTTGACTGACCCTCCAATGGGTCAGTACGATGCACCAACGCCCCTGTTAGACGAGCACGACGAGGAGGAGGAGGAGTTCAACGTCTGGCTGGGCTTTTTGACCGCCCCTGATGATCAGGAAACGGTTTCTTATGAGGAACCTAATCAGCAGGTTGTACCAACACTGTCTTCTGTTGAACAGCGGGATTGGATGAGCCCCATGCCACGGGTAGTAACATCAGAACAGCCAGCGGTGCTTTCCACTGCGATGACAGCTTCACAGGTGCCGACAGCTATAGTCCAGGATCCGATCAGGGAGGCAATAAGGCAATCAACAATACTGATGGAAAACACAATTAGGGAGGGACATTCTACAATACTGAGTGCCATCAATGCAAATCACAAGGACATGCTTAATGTGCTTAAGGAGATTCGGGACGCACTGCAGAAAGAAAAACAAAAAACTTAAATAAAAACACTAGCTGTGTCATATTACATTTACTGTGTTAATGTTGTTTTACAACGGCACTAACTAATGTGACGATGACAGTTGTTTACTAGTGTTAATGTTTTAAAACTATAGGTGATGTTTGTGTTTAACTTTAAATTTTATTGAAATGTGTATTGGCTACAGTAGTTTAGCCAAATTTTGTGAGGGGGGGGGGTAATGATATGCACTGGGGTTTTCATCTAATGTTTTACCTTTCCTGTAAATACTTGTTCTGGATTCATTCACTCCAATAGTCAGTGCGTTTTGACAAACATAATAAGCAGAATATGTATATGAATCTGACTATTAACAGATCCCATAACATATAAATCAAACCATGTTTGCGTCTTGCAATTTTAACCAGGAATGTGGACATTGTTCTTTCTTATTTAGGATGACTCAGAGAGTGTCTGTTCCGAGTTCTGTTCTGTTCTGTTTTTCTTGATCTTGATCTTGATATTGATGTGTTGCGGTGAAACATTGAAAAAAAATTACTCACCGCGCGTGCGTCAAGTAGCTGTAAAACATACTTAGTTTTCGAGCCCCCCTCTAATTTGGTTTTTAAACATAGAAACTGGATCATTTGTAGCTGTTTGATACTTGCGAATCAAGTCCGGAGGAAGAGAGTTCCAGGCACATATTGTATTTGGGATGAAACTGAACTTTAGTACGTTTGTCATTGTCGAAATTCTATTAAAATGTTCATTATGCATGTTTTTAGTAAAACGAATAGGTCGATGGAGTTGATCCAATGGTAAATTTGCACGTGAATTTAGACCTTTACATAGTAATATTAATCTATTTTGTTTTCTTCTTTCTTTCAAAGGTTGAAGTTCTAATACTTTTAAAATTTAGTCATGGATCCTGGTTCGTAGTCCCGATAATTAGAAGTGATGAATCTAGCTGAATGCTTTTGTACGCTTTCAAGTTTTTCTTGTAAATAAATTTGATGTGGATCCCAGGCCGCGCTGGCATATTCTAGCACTGGGCGGATTAATCCTTTATAAGCCTGAAGTTTTACGTCTTGAGCACACATGGATAAATTTCTTTTGAGAAGACCTAACGTTCTGTACGATTTGTTGCAGACTTCATTTATATGTTTGTTCCAATTCAGATCACATGTGATATTCACTCCAAGATATTTAATACAAGATAAGACGTCTAGACGAGTATTTTTCAATGTGTAGTCAAAATTAATTTTCTTATTTCTACGTGAAAGAGTCATCGTGTTGCATTTACTGGGTTGGAATCTTATACCCCAAGAAGTGGCCCAATAACCAAGTTTATTTATGTCTGATTGTAAGTCTAAGCAGTCTTCAAAATTATTAATTTCCCTATAGCAAACACAATCGTCGGCAAAAAGTCTAATATTCGAAGTTATGTCTATAGAGATGTCATTGATATGCACCAAAAATAGGATCGGGCCTTACACAGTTCCCTGCGGTACTCCGGATTTAACAATTGAGGATTCTGATCTGGCGCCATTTACTACAACGCATTGCTTACGGTTTACTAAAAATGAATCTATCCACTGTAGAATGTTTATAGGAACTCCATATTTGTGTAATTTAGTTTTTAATAATTCATGAGGCACGGTGACGAACGCCTTTTCGAAGTCTTGTATAAAAATGTCCACTTGTTTGGATTTATCTATAGATGTTGCCCAATCATTAATGACGGTTACAAGTTGGGTTTCACAACTGTGATTTTTACGAAAAGCATGTTGATTTTTATTCAGAATAGAGTTGTTATCAAAATGTTGCATTAAGTTGGAACAGATGATGTGCTCTAGAAGTTTGCAACATATGCAAGTCAACGACACAGGTCTATAATTACTAGGTTTGATCTGTCATCTTTCTTGTATAACGGACAAATATTTGCTGATTTCCTATCCTCCGGATTAGTACCAATGTTTACTGATTGTTGAAAGAGATGCGCTAAGACGCTTGATATACTAGTTGCAAGTTCTTTTAATACTTTTGGATGTATACTATCAGGACCCATGGCCTTGGTTGTATTTAAGCCTTGCAGCAATTTTTCAACTCCTTTTTCAGTAATATTTATTAAGTCCATTTTCTCGTATAAAGGTGTTTCATATGTAACTGACGTATATTCAGTGTGCGTAAAGGCACTGGTGAATTGTTCATTTTAAACTTTAGCTTTATCTAAATCTGATTCTACAGTAGAGCCACATTTTGTTGTTAACGGAGGTATACCTGTTTGTCGGATTTTTGACAGTTTATGTATTTCCAAAAAGGCTTACAGTCTTTTTTAATTTCACCAATTAAATTATTCACATAATTGTCATGAGCATCTTGAACTTCAGTTTTAACTTGTTTTCATAACAATTTCCACTTAATCTTCAGTCTGAGATTTCCAGTTTTTTTTTAATTTGCATGAGTTTTATTTCTACGTTTTACCAATGTTTTAATTTCTCGGGTAATCCAAGGTAAATATTGTAGACTTTTAGATAGTTTACTTGGAACATGAGTGTCTACACATTTTAATAAGAATTTCTTGATTAATTTACTATTTCTTCCACTGTTCTGGTGTTTTGATAACCGTTGAAATACTTGTCCTTAGCAAAGTCCGAAGTTTCCTTTCTCATTGCATCATAATCTCCTTTTTGGAATATTGGAAATAAGAACGTTTTGGTTGTTTCTTGTACGGGATGTCACACTTCAACGTACCAGCGATAACATCATGATCACTAAACTTGTCTGGCGAGTAGATATTTTCAAATTGACCGGGTAGTGTTGTAATGAACAAATCCAGAATGTTTTCGTCCCTCGTGGGAAAATTTACGAGTTGTTCAGCACTATGTTCGTCTAGGATATCAATAAGTGATTGGCCTTCACAGTCCGATAGGCATGATAACGTTAATTTATTAAGTTTATTTTACTCGAGTTATTTATATTCTTAGCGAATTGTTCATAAATAAAAGTACTGTATTGGGTTAATGAACACATATATTTTATGAATCCATAGGTATTGCACAATAATCTTCGTTAGTCTGATTGTTATTCACATTTTTCACTAGAAGTCGTCATGTCATTTCACCATTGTCCGCCATCTTGGAATGCTGACTTATGGGTAATTCTTGCATAGCAACAAACTGCTGTGATAACATTTTTATCGCAAGACCTATTTTTAGGCATTAGGTAAGAAATCTACGCTATTATTAGCATGTAAAGGTTATTAATTAGTTCATATAATCTGTTTTAAATTGGTTTGTCATTTAAAGCCCATTTTATTATTTATAAGTGTTAAGCGTGCGAGCGTTCCCTAATTGGTCACGGCAGTTATTGTGACCCGCTTTTGGTCACACAGTGACCAATATTTGGTCACAGTGACCAATTTCTGGTCACAAATGACGCCGCGATAGTATAAAGTGACCAAATTTTGGTCACAGGGTTCATTCTAGTTATAATCTTTAAAGGGGTAACATCTATCAATGTTTTCTCTAAAAAGTAAGATTAGCATTAACAATAGTAACTTTTGTATTGAACCGTTGAATTTTGAGAAATAAGTAATAGCTTATTCTAAGTTCTTTTAAATATGGAGTAATTGAACTATTAAATCTAACTTTAACTACCGTATTACGTTGAAAGGAGCATCATTGAATTTTTGACATCCATTGTTTACTATTATTTGACTACGCTACTTTGTCAAGACTGTTAAATCCGATGAATATTAAGTTTATTGAATGTATCGGAATTAAGCATTTTGTTTATCGGTACACAGTTATAACCGTTTATTGTGAATAAACCCGTTGAACATTTCGTATCGGAATTGCGTTGTGAATTTATAGTACCACGGAACGCAACAATACTACAAAAACGAAAGAAGAGTTAAATGTCTAAAAAAAATAAAAATAATTAATTGCGGAAATTATTTGTGGATGCGGTGCCGTTTGATAAAAAATACACGGTTGACTAGAAGCCGATTCTTATCATCCGGGAATGACTAGAATCCGATTCATGTCACCCTGGGGTGACATAAACTTGATAAAGCCGATTCTAGTCACCAAGGGTGACTACCGTCGGCTTGAAGTCACCGCAGGGTGACATGAATCGGCTTTTAGTCACCCCCGGTTGACTTGTGGGCCTTTTCAGGTCGACAATGATAATGAGCTCTAATTACATACATTCAATAACTGATACATGGGTTTCGCTGTTTTGATATATTCTGTTCTAAAATTTTGATACCTCACTGTCAATGGAAAACATCGTTTGTGTACATCATTGATTGGTTGTGAAATCATCAAGTTTTTCTTCTTTTTTTACCAGTAAACAATCTAGTTTATATCAATGTGGTACGTCGGCATTATTATTTATCCGCAGAGAAATCTTTGTTGATGTATTATACATATGCCATTATTATTTGTGACCGGGTCGACTTTCTCCCGATTTGTTTAGTGGTTTATAACCCGTACTTATTATTTTAACATGATATTTTTGTGAGTGTAGTCACATGATCAAATCGGAGGAAACGAGTCCAAGTTCACTCTAGTGGTTAGTATTGGTTCTTGTGTTTGGATTTTATTGTATGTAATTGAAAACGGTTGCAATACATTGTTTTCTTTGTATTTCGTTTGAGGTTTGAACCATGCATAGGCGCTCGATGTCTATGACAATGTTTTGTTAATTTATTATTTTTAGTTATATTGCAATATACTCAACATCACTTGACTCGCGGTAATATGATAATAGGTGCTACCTAATTAACGGGCAAAAGCTTATTTGATGTTTGTTTAAGATAACACGGGTATAAAATAAATATATGTCTGCACATTATCATGCAACAAAACATTCAATTTCTTTACAAAACAATATGTATCCTCGAAGGACCAAGTCCTTGGGGGTAAGAATCGATTTTTAAAAAGAAGTGAAAGTAAACAAACACAACACAAAATTGTGTACATACCTTTATGGAAAAATCCTTTATTTACATTTACCAAACCAAATTTGGCAAATATGTGCTTAATAAATAAGATTCGGCTTTGTAAAGTAGCCCTGGTCGAAGCTGTCTGCCATTTTTAGAAAGGACCTAATTCCGGTGACGTCATTCAAAGGGAAATTACTCAAACCTAATGGTGTATTTAGGCCAAGCAACTGCTATTTGCTAGTTTTTCTGTATTTTTTTTTAACTTGGAAATATTCTTTAATTTTTGTTATAACAGTCAAAATATATAAACTTATTTACAATTAGTTTATGCATTTATATTTTCCTTCGTTTTTTCTTCCTAATCACAACACAAACAGAGTAAAGTGTCACCTCTCCTTAGAGCTCCAACTTATAAATATTCTTTTAAAATAACTCTTTAAACAGTCAAACACATAATAGGTTAACTTATTTACACATTCAGCAATTAAATGCATATAATTGAAAAAATATGAAAAAGTAGTCTAAGGGATACGACCAGCAACCTAATAGAAAAAATAGGTTGGCCTAATTGAAAAAACGAAAACTTCCGGTCTACTTCTACGAGTCACTCCAGCCGACAATGCAAACGGACTGTCACATGTTTAAAAGCGAGTTTGGGACCAAATAAAGGGGTTTAAAGGGGGCCATGAATTAGGAATAGTAGAAAACATACAAATTAAGGTGTGAGAAACATTATACACGAGTGTTACCTTGTTTTGGTCTCATTTCGAGCGTCTTTTGTAGGTGACAGTTGCGTTGGCATCTGTCATTATTCACCGAACTGCGCGTGCATGACGTCATCTTAACTCTCGCGATACGAGACAAAAACAAATGTCATCGGAATTCGGACCCCCACGGAATTCGGGCCTTAGAGGATAATTTAGCAAAGCAATAAAATATAATTTGTTTTAATCTTAAACAAGTTTATGAAGCTATGCTTTATGTATAATAACCCCTTGTACTGTTTTCAAACTCTTAAACATGTATTTCATTTTTTGTTTACTTTTAAAAACAATGTTAGAATTTAAAAAAAAAATTTAATCTCGCGAAACTGTGTTTTATTGATGTTTTCCATATGCAGGGATGCCATTTATGTTTTAGGGGCGAGGATTATTTCTAAAACGATTTTATTTAACTTAAGCATAAAAAAGAAAGGTGCCGTACTTCATTATTTTGGTCCCATGTCTAAATCATCGACAATCGTAAATGTATCCCCTGCATATGTAAATGAAAAACTTTTTGTACTTAATTAATGTTAATAAACATATAAATGCAACAATGCTTGCGGGAGTGTTTGCATCTATCTTGAAAGAAGTGCATAGACCTCATTCACTGCGCAAAATTACACAGACCAGAAATATCACCTTTGGCTTTGGACACAAATTCACACAATACTCTTTGCATATCTTCCGCACTGTCAGGGTTCGACACTAAGGCACGTCCGACAGACATTGTCTAGTAAGATCGGTGGTCGGGTAGTAATACTGTGGGCTAGCTTGTCCGACTGGTCGTACATAACAAATCTATACCAGCGATTTTCCTTGTCCAATTGGGAAAAGTACCCGTACCGGTCCAATTGGGAAAAATCAAGTCGTGAAATCTCAAAAGTGGGAAAAAATCGAGTCGTGAAAACCTCAAATTGGGAAATTGGTGTATTTGATTTTTTGCTCCCAAATACTTTAAAATTGATAACCAAGTGTTTTCAAGCTGTCAATATTATATAAACCTAGGTTCAAGCTATAGAGCTGCAAAGGGAAACTAACTAAATGTTGCTTAAAAAAAAAAAAAAAAAAAAAAAAAAAAAATTTTTTTTTTTTTTTTTTTTTACCTTAAATTGGGAATTTAAGGACAGCAATTGGGAAATTTGTATTTTTTTCGTAATTGGGAAAGTGCCGTTTACCGGTACTTTATAAAGAAGGAGGAAAATCGCTGTATACTGATTCATATAACTATACCTAACCGAAAACCTTTTTCTCTTAATGTGTAAAATAACTCTCGTATCCGTTATTTAGATCAGAACAAAACTAGCGTATATAAATAAAACGCGGAGAATTCACATGATTCATCGCTTTTTTAGACGCGAAGGAGAGCTTCCCGCAGAAATTGCTTGTTTCCATTGGTCAAGTTGTCATGAATATTAATGATTTTCTGAAGTGTCTTAGAACTTTACATCATGTTTTTACGACTTCTATTGACAATCGGTAATCATCAATGTAAACATTTTGGCGTAGCAGACGAGAGAATGTAATTTAAAGAATGGCTTTGTTCAAGATTGGATTTTCATCCGACAAATAAGTTAATAAAGAGAATCCGACGGTAAAACTGACACAGATTATGCTGGAAAAAGGGCCTTGGAGCTGTGGTTGCATGGAGCACAGTGGTCAAGGAGGCCAGAATTTGATGACCTTGAATAAATGTCACCTGCTGCACAGACATCATTTATTTAACTGGTGATAAACAGTGAAATTATAACAAACAATTAATGTTGTTAAATAGTTTTATTTTATTTTTACTCATTGCATCAAAATGACTTTCTTGTGTTCACTAATTATTTACTGATAAATAATTGATTAAACAGTTACACGACACAATTGTGTTAATTTGTTATGTCATTTATGGTCTAGTAGACATCATATTCGGGCTAGTACATTTTTAGAGGAGCTGGTCCGATGGTCTGGCTGTAAAAAAAAGTTAATGTCGAATCCTGACTGGTTAGAGCTCATGTCCATGAAATGTGGTAAACTTATTGTATTTTCGGAATCCTCAGGAATTAACAGTTGGTAAAAAACTATCGCTTATGTGATACACAGATTGAACATTACTAGGGTTGGTGCTAAGGTGAAAATACTAGTAGCAAAAATTTAGATTTATGATGAAGACCCACATCATAAGCTTAAAGCTAAATATATGAGTGTACCTGTCACTTTATGTGTGAGACAAAAAATAAACAACAACATACTTATTATCATGAATTTACTGTTATCAACAAGAATTGTTTTACCAGTAAATAATTTACCAACCATATTTAAATAAAATATAATCAAATATTTTTCACCTGTATTTAATTTCATTATTTCGTTTCCTAGTATTTTCATTTCATTTAATTCATTTTCATGTTTTGAAAGTAAGGATATTCAGTCATTATGGAATGTTGCATTAAACATATAGACAGCAGCTGCGTATTGCATGTGAATGAGGCAGTTTCCACATGAATATGATTATAAAATAACAACCCGATTATTAAACTGCATGTACATCCCAATTGATTAAAGTCAAGTTTTTGTATGTTCAAGCTCATAAACAAAATAACACATTCAGTATGTTCATTTATACCCTTATCTTCTCGCCCTTGTTTCTGTGCACTCAACACATATAGTATTAGACACACTGTTATGAGTTTGCATATATTCGGATAAGTTCCTACCACGCGTTTGTTAGTTCAAAAACACGCTCAGTCATGGCACTAAATGTCAATGAGTTGACTTCATCAAAGATGTAGAACCAAAGAAAAACTCCACTCATCCAGTACGCCTCCTATAAAGAAATAATAACAAGCAGTCATAAAATAAAATGAATACCGTAGCCTACACTTTTGCTTCTTATATGGTCTTCAAAAAATTAATCAGAGACAGTTGACAAGACTAAACTTCTGCGTTTTGCTTATTTGCATTTTTTTCAAAGTGTCAGCACAATGTGCAAAATAATAATGGTAATACACAACATGGTCTCAGGTGTGTCAAATGAATTTTTAGCCAAGGATTATTAATTATAGGTATAAGACTTATGTTCAAGTGTACAACACACTATTTTGTAATAAAAATATTGCAAAGTGTGCTACTGGCACTGCATTATGCACATTTATATTTAAGCAAAAATTAACATTCATTTATATAATAAACAAGAAATCTGAAACTTAAAAACCACTTAGATATTGTTTAATGTACAATGTATTACTCAAAGTCAAAGTGCTTTTTAATTGTGGCATACATTTTTTGAATTAATACTAGTAATACTAGTAATAGAAATACAGAAAAAAATACAGAAAAAAAAGCTGCCTGGGAACTATCATTTTTAATATCAACAATTCATGCCTGATTGCAAATTAATAATTTCAGTATTCTTTCACATTGTTTTCACACCTGATATTTGTTATGCTGTATATTCTTTTTGCTTACAGACATACAGAGTCTCTTCACAATAATTGCAGTTTCTTAACAGTCCACTAACGTTGAACATTACAGAGTCACAATTGCTAATGTTTCAGTCCCGGTCAAGCTTTATAGGTCCAGAATTGCTTCGTTGTTGAGTACAAAGCACGCAGTCAGTTTTGCTCAGCGGCTTTTGCCCGTATCACTTATCTCGCGGTATTTCGTTGTGCGCCACCTAGCCGATGTTTACATTGTCAACAAGCAGGCAAGTCTTATTTATAGGACGCCCAAAGAATTTAGAGATACTTTTTATATGGGCTAAATTCGTTGGAACGTCTTATCGGGGAAAAGTCCAAAATGTGTTGGAAACCAGAAAGTTTGAATTTTCATTGATTTGCGTAAAATTGAAAAATAACATTACCAACTCATTCAGTTTTAGTTCAGAAGTCCATTTTTACCTCAAATATCGTCGAATTGAAGTTGGAAAGGCATAAATTTTTCAGTTAAACTTCTGCTTAAATCGCAAACCAATCACTGACCTGTAGCCATGTCATGAAACCGATTTGAAAATGAACCAATCAGAAGAAAGGCATTACGGTGTAACGTGTACGCTTAATTTTATTTAACATGAGCTTTTTACACCGACTTTTACCTAACTAGATCTAGTATGCTAATCTTTGTCGATTTAATAAGCATATGTTCAAAACAGATATGGTGCAGTTTCTATTCACTGTTTTCAGTTTCAGCAAGTTTTTATGCATGTCTTTTTCGCACCTCTGTCTGTGTTGTTTTGTTTACTTACATCCTATGTTACATAGGAGGACGGTATACTGTACAATCTGTATCAAAATTATTTGTGTACAGTATAAAAAAAAAAGATGTAATTTATTTCAGAACTTTTTAATTGTCAATTTGGAAAAAAGACAATGCTAAATTAATCCAGAAAAGTATAACATCGGTTTACTATGTACACTCGAGCCCCGCAATTTTTGCCTAAATCACCGACCACCGCGTTTGGGCCAACGTGGCAAATCACAGTGATTCGCCGCAAATTGCGGTGAATCCACTCTGTGGTTGATTCACAGTGATTCCACCGTGATCTCACTGCCACCATCTGACGATAAAGATCAGCTGTAGAATCATTGCGAAAACACCTTGATTCGCGGTGACTACTAGATTTAAATTTCAACTTATTAACTAATGTCATCACTATTGACGATTACATTAGATCGCGACAATGTATTCCAATATGAAAGTAAACACCGTACTTGCTGAATGTCGAATCCTGATTTACAAACAATATCTTTATTTGTTGAAATAACAATTGTACAGTACGGATCACGCAAACCCAACAAAGTTCGCGGCTACAGATTCTTTTGTTCTCAAGTTTCTCCGCAGCCACAACGAGTATTCACTCCGAAAGAAACAGGTACATAATAGTCTGATATTTTTACTTCTACACGATTGTTTTAACATTTCGTCAGCTTCTCTGCATACTTCATACAGTTACCATCGAATGTCATCTGTCAATGCATGATTGTGTAGGTCAGTAACCATACCGAAGAAATTTTTATAGTTTAATATCGGAAACGAGACTTGCTTTAAACGTTGAAATAAACGATATCTATTTGCTTAAGAGTTGCTCAAATACACAGACGATATAAACAATGTCGACCATTTGAATAAAATCAAATGTTGGTTTATTTGTAAAATTAATACTTTTACTTCGTCCTGATTTTCAGAAAATGACTAACATGTGCATCTAAATTTAAATTTACACATTGCTTCAGGTGATGTATGCTTCTCCAATCGCCATTGGGCTGCTAGATCTATTTAATAAAATAGAAGCATGTAAAATTCATTTAATGGAACATTACTAGACGTTTGTCTTTACAATTTCTCGAGCAATGTTGAACAGCCTATACTTTTGAAAATGGAAGCTGTGCTCATTAGGAATTATCGTTATTTTAAATGTTTCAAACATAGTTTGTTACACTTAAAATTAGGCTGTGAATCGTTTGATTTGGTGGCATTCTGTTTCATTTCGGACCCCATGCAATTTTTCATAATCTATTTGCTTTATTACTCAAACTTGTTAGTCTCTGACCACGTGTGCTACTAAATGTAACCATAGGACTGTGTATTATGGTCCATGCAAGTTGCTTGGACCTGTGTTGATGATCCTTAAATGTTAGATAAGCATGACGCACTGTTGATTAACTTGGTTTGTACAAAAGTTCTACTGAAAACCGCCGACTGCATCTTTGTTTTATTATCCAATCAAGCCCCAAACATCCAATATCCGGTGTATTACCAGAAACAAACTTAAGATAAGCACGCGTTGTCTGTCAAAACAATGATTGTATAGCTGTTAACATTTTGAAGTAGCTCACACAGTTAATTCCCATATATGCTCTCAGAAAAAGACTTAAATTGCTTAAAACATTTAAAATAACGATGTTTATTTTATAAGATTTGCTAATATATATATATATAAGTTTGACAAATTCAATAAACAGATATTGGTTTATTTTCACAAAATAAACTCGCTTTCTTGATTCCCAGAAAATGATCGTGTACATGTTGCATGTAATCTAAATATAAATTAAGTTTTTATTGGTCGTTGAAGAAGATTATGAACTGTACATGACACTTAAGTGTGTAGTCAGTATACAATACAATAACTGTTTCAATAATGAAGGAACTGAAACAGCGCAACGGTTACAATACAGCGTGTATGACATTTTTTAGGACTCTTATCGTCAATATTAACCAGAATTCGCTTGGGGAAGCGAGAGACTCGGTGGGAAAATACGACGATTACATTACAATCAGTTATGAGTTCTCCATGGCTTCAAACTGTTAATTGCATATCAATAACGCAATTATCACTCCTCCAGTTGCGGTATCATACAGCTAGGTGCGAACACTGTTTTGTTTTATACGCAGCATTTAAAAAGTAAAAAATAACCTGTCAGGGACATGTGTGAAATACATGCTGATATTTTAAAAAGGCTACTCTTATATCTGCCAACAATACTAATAATCCCATATTGCTATAATCTTTGTGAAGATTAGACATGTACATGTAACATAGAAAAATCGTTCTTCACTCCTGCGTTGACCGTGAACGGGTGAATCGCGGTGAATCACCGCGGAGATGATATTTATAGCATACACGGTGATCATGCTCGACCTAGCGTGATGAAATGCGCGAGATCGTGATGATTTTTCACCCAAAATAAATAATGACCTCCGAGTGTCGGTGATTTAGGCAAAAATCGCGGGACGCGTTGTGTAACGCTCTGCACCACAACAGGCGAACGCAAACTTTATTTAGGCTGTTTATTCTCCCACTTTAAACCAGATGCTTTACAGCGAGGTCGTGTTATCGATTTATATCTACACAGCGAGCGAATCGAGAGATATTGAAAAATTGAATAGTGGTTGGATTTAAATTGATCAGGCGTGCAAAATTCAAAGTGTCATTACATAATTTCTACGGAACATTATCGAGAAATGAATTATCTACACAGGTATGTAAACATTATTGCAATCCGTTGATATTAAGTGTCTTATATCGGGGCTTGAATGTTGCGCACAAAATCCTTGCGCAACAATATAGACACAAAGAAAAAATTCCCACCATTAATTTGGTCTTTCCCCCTTTGTACGCTCCAAATATTACCCATTATATAAGTAGCTTAATATTTGAGAGCGTCAAAAATTTGGACTACAAGCAGACTTACTTTCGTTTTCATTGAATACTATTTTCTGGGTGAAAATGAGTGGAATACTGGTAAGTTTTTTCATTTTCTTCGTTATGTATATGTTTTTAATTAAAATCTAGTAAAAAAAAATCAAAAAAATCGGTATTTGTCAACCTTTTCATCAATGTTTACAAGTTCGTCTGCCTATCAATTAGGTCAGACAAAACACTTTATAAAACGGTTAACAAAAAGTAATTCTATCAGTTTTGTTTATAAGTCAGGCTCAACACTTTCATTTAACTTGTGAATACAAAAGTATTGACAATCTTAACAATGACAATCAATGAAAGATAATTAACCAGATCTTTTTGTGATCTGCTGTCACTGCTGTGATGTTAGGGTCCTGAGAAGAGATAGCACATTTTTGTGCATTCACTGTTCTGCTGAAGAATGAAAGACAAACACTGTTTAATCAAATAAAACAAAAAAATGTATGAATAATCTTGAAAAACTATAACATTTAAACATTGATATCCCTTTTCAATGAATATGGTAATGAATTTGAAAATTTAGTGTAAAATATCCTCAATTATGTTACGGTAAACTGTTGACCTAATTACCTCAAGTGATGTTATAAACTAGGACTAAAATGGCCGATAGCCATTCGTATTTTTCAGCGTTGTTTCGATTCTTTGTTAATTTTATACTATTTTTATCATTTCTGATAAACATCATGATGGGGTTAAATGAAAACTATTTCATTTGATTGGTAAGTTGTGTTTTGATGCTTTATTTCCGAGAATAAGATTAAGTACCGCAACTCAACAGATGAACAGTATACAATACTAAATTAATAAATATCTTCCGACAAAACGTCTTTTAAAAAAAGATTGTATCTATAGATATTGACAAGGTAAATCACTCACGATTTTTCAAACCAACGGAAGTGCGTCATTATTAATAATTAAA